>NW_014569586.1:914328-923298 GCF_001313835.1 Polistes canadensis
TATATATATATATATACATATGTATATCTGGAATCAAGGTATTTCATCGGTCAATTCTCTGTTCTCAACCATTTCTGTTAGGTGTATGAAATGAAATCGAATTTAACTTTGTAGCCGTTGATCCCGTAACTGTGTCCGGTTATGAATTCTATTACTATCGATTTTAAACGGGACTTTTAATAAAGATTCGTTCGGCCTAACGAATCGATCGATCAAAACGTAATAAGTGTCGAGAATTAAAATTCATTAACGTTTACCGCAAAGGAATCTTTATTAAGCGAATCATCGATAGATGTGTAAATCAATCAGCAACACTCCGAATGGAAAAATGATGCATTTTAATTTAATAGATTTAAATGGAGAATATTAATTAACGTAGATTATTAGAACTATATAAGAAGTTTACTTACATGTCCAATGATCGGCCACGTTGAACGCCTCGCTTATGTACCAACCCACGCTTTTACCACCAATCAGATAACAGCAAGAAATTCTTCACAAATACAAATATTGTCATAAAAATAAATAGTTTATCAAAATAGTTAGCATTCGCTTGACAACGGGATGCAAGTCGATCGTTCCTAAGCGAACTAATGGCAAGTCGAGTTTTTCTCACACAGTCCACTTTAGTAGTAATAGTATTAGTAGTAGTAATACTAGGTCGTCCACTGAATTTTTGGGATCGAAATCCACTGATCCCTACGAACAATATCACAACAAACTACAGTTAGATATTCACTGACTCTTCATTCTCGATCCATTTGAAAAATTTAACAATTCTCTTTATTTAGACAATTTTCACTAACGCGATGATTAAGTATTGGCACTGATAAATGGTTTTTCTAACCGCACACGACCCGAACGATTCAAGTTTATTATTTGAGAGATAACATGGAACTAGGAGACGGTAGAAAGGGAAGTAAGAATAAGAGAAAAGAAGATAGGTAGCATGTAGGAAAACGGAGAGACAGAGAAGCAAGCAGGAGGCAGGCAGGCAAGCAGGCAGGCAGGCAGGCAGGCAGGAAGGAAGGAAGGAAGGAAAGTTCGGGGAGAGAAGGGTAGTCTAAAGCGAGGAGTCGGCTAGAAGAGGGGTGGTCGAGCGAAAGGGGAGAATGCTTTGGGGGGGAGGGTGGTTCAAGGGGTGGCTCGCGAGCTGGATGTTGAGATATATCTCAACGTGTATTCGTTGCTTTGATCCTTTGTCTATGTATTCCTCTATTTAACTGTGTCTCTATGTATACATACATACAACTTGTTCTTTTTTCCTATTTTTCTCTTTCTTTCTATCTTTCCCTCTTTCAACCACTACTTCTGTCTTTCTTCTTCTCTGTCTCTCTCTTTCTCTCTCTATCTCTGATCTTGTTTCTATCACATAGGTCTCCTTAAATCGAAGAGGAACAATTCGAACGTCAACTCGAACTATAGCAAATGCGTATCGAGTGGCGTGGCAGGTGTACACGGCTCACTTCTGACGCCACTACAGCTGCCGATGGTACTGGCTCTCTTTCTGGATCCGGCTCTACCACTGGTAACTGGTACTGGCACTGCCTCTCTGCTCTGTTCTGCTCTTGCTCTTGCTCTTACTCTTGCTCTTGCTCCACTCCGCTATGCCTGCGCAGCACCCGACCCGGCCAAACCCAGACCCGGCGTGTAGGTACCGCGGGCTCGCACTCGAGCTCCAGCTACCCTAGCTGCTTCATCCCCACCAATCCTTATTCACTCTCTCTCTCTCTCTCTCTCTCTCTCTCTCTCTCTCTTTCTCTCTTTCTCATTCTCACCCTCTCCCTCTCCCTCTGCTCAGGCGACGCGCAGTGCCGAACCCACCACTATTCGCACCCCTTCTCACCTATCCCCCCACCACTTTCCATTTCTATCTCCTTTATATAATATATACGTATATCTCTCTTTCTCTCTATTTTTTCTTTCTTTCTTTCTTTCTATCTTTCTATCTTCCTCTCTCGTCTTATTTCTTATTTGATTTTATTACCTTACACCACGTCATGTCTTTTGTATCTTTCTCCTTCATTGGAATTTTCTTTTCTTCGTTTTTCTCTTTTTTGGTTTATCTCTTTTTTTTTCCTTTTTTTCTTTGCCTTCCACTCTCTCTCTCTCTCTCTCTCTCTCTCTCTCTCTCTCTCTCTCTCCCTCTCTCTTTCTTTCTTTCTATATATCTCTATCTTTTGTTGCTTTTTTTTGTCTTTCCACGTAACCCCACAGAATTTGTTCTATCTATTAGTCTTGTTTCTTTCATTTTTTTTTTCCTCTCATTCTCCGAGTGTTTAATTTTCATCGTAAATAGCTTTCATTGTTAATACAACTTGTTCACTCATCCCTCCCGATCATTTATATTCGATATTCCCTCTATTATTCTTGTGCTACATTTCTACGATTGTACCAGGTACATACATTTTCGAATATTTTAATCGTTTCTTAATTATTTATATCCGTGTTTAGTAGCTTTTGTGAAATTACTACTATACGTTTATAATCGTTAATTGGTAAACTACTTCATCAACTTTTAAGATTTTCTTCTTCCTTTTCTTTTTCTTTTCTTTTCTTTTCTTTTCTTTTCTTTTTTTTTTTTGCAAAGAGTAATCCTCTTTCAGAACGATAAATTCGAATTTCCATCTTTATTTCTTTTTCTTTCAGTCTTTCTTTTTTTCTTTCTTTCTTTCCTTTTCTCTTTCTCTTTCTATTTCAACTGCACCACTCTTCTCGTCCACTCGAAAGGGCGAGTCTCTTCGACGTTTCCTTCGAACCTACCCAAAGAATTTCGCTTATTCGCGAAAGTCCTTCCTCGATCTTTACTCTTTCCCACCAAACTCCTGACCGTTCGAACTTTGCTAACTCACGATTCTTGTTCTCTCTCTCTCTCTCTCTCCCTCTCTCTCTCTCTCTTTCTTTCTTTCTATCGTTCTCTCTCGACCTTTCATTCTCTCTCATTCTCTCATCGATGCTAAAGGATTTTGGCAGAGCTCTCTCATGGTTCTTGTTTCTTTTACTTTTCTTTACGTTTTTTTTTCTTCTTCTTTTTTCATACAAACCAACGACGGATGGTCGTTCGAGGGTCGATCGGATCCTTAAAGCGAGTATTACCGAGTGATTAATCGTAGTCTCTATTTCAAGATGGTAACCGCTTCTGTCTAAGACACTTCCGAAAATATTAATTCGATTCCTGTCTAAAATTATTCGATGATAACGGGACAATTATTATTGCACGTTAGTTTTTTTACTTCTTTTTCTTTGTTTTTTTTTTTGTTAATTATCATTTACCTTTAGAGACAATATTTTATCGAAGTTTAGAATTTTCTTTATCTAATCGAACGAATTCGGTCATCTTTATAAAACGAAAACCAAAAAGAAACGCAAAATTTTCCTTCATGATAATCAAAGTCATATTAATATTAATTAAAAAACAATCGATATATTATTATTTATCAAAATTATTATCAACGTTAACATATAAATAAGGGTGTAGCATTTTAAACCGATCCACTTAAATATCTTCGAAAATGTTGATGATAGAAAAAAAAATGTATTTAACAAAAGTTAAATGGTTTAAGGGAACACATTATCTGATATTATTAATTTTTTTCAGACTGAAAAAACCTTTTCTACGAATAGGTAAATACTAGTACGCGTACATAGTAACAATACGATTAATCAATATTAAAATTAAAATATCTTGCAAACAAATTATATGAACTTGTATAACTATAAAACTTATTTTTCACCATAAATTGTTTGTTACTTATATGTAGGAAATAAAAACCTGCATGAACATACATGGTGCATTAAGAAATATATAATTAAATTTAAAAATCATTTGAAAAATCAAAGTTGACCTATATAAAAAAAAATAACTAATAATATCAGATAATATGCCCCCTTAAACTAGTTAACTTTTATCTTAGACATTTTTTCTATTATCGACAGGTTCAAAAATAATTCGATGAATCGATTTAAATGAGATATTTTTGCATATATACCAAATTATGGTAATTATATATCACGTTTGTCAGCCAACGTCGTAGAACCCTGTTTTAGCGTTAAAACAATAAATCTACGATTTTTATCGTATTACGTTTACGAAAGGACACTAAACTCGAACATATATGACTGTGATCTTCGATGAAAACGTTTTTTGTATCAACGTCCAAGATCTCCTCTTCGTACGAACAACCAACCGAGTTGACTCATGGCGACATTATTCTTTTTCTACATTGAACGACAATTACTTTCCCGTCCGTTTTAAAATTTCCTATATTCTAATAATAAATATTAATTCATTATCTTTCGAAACGGAGTAATGTAAATGATAAAATTTGATAAAAATAAAAAAAAAAAAAAACGTATTCCGAATCGACAATATATCATACTTGATACAATTATCATGATTGATAAAATTGAAATATCTCGTATCGTTTTCTAGAACTGATAATTAAACAAAAAATCCATTAATTATTATAGTTATAATCGAAGAAAAGAAGAAAAAAATATATTATTAAATAACATATAATATATTTCTTTCTCTTCCTCATTTTATTAGGACTTTGTCCTGTTATAATAGCTTCTTTTTCTTTTGCTATTTCTAGGAGCGATTTATTATTAAAATATAATAATATTTCGATAGAAGTAAATAAACCACTCGACGAATCGATCGTTGTTCTCCATCTATTAGCGTATTGAAGGGCTATAATAAAAGAACTTTAAAACAAGGAGAATGGTGGTGGGAGTTAACAATAAAGGATCAAGCGATTAGTCTCGATTAGAGATTAGAGTAGTTCCATCGAAATAAGAGAAAGAAAGAAAATGAAAAGGATTGGTAGGGACTGATATAATTTATTATTCCCTCAGCCCACTCCCACCTCTTAACTCTTGTAACGTTATTAGCCTGTTTGGCCATTCAGAGGGCAAATCGTCAAACTGTGCATCGTCGACTTCACTCTAATTCTGTTTCTCTATGTAGAAAGAAAGAGTGAGAGAGAGAGAGAAAGAGAGAAACACATATGATTACATACATGCAAAGATGCATACATGCACAAGTGTATAATACGTACATGCATACATAAATATATACATATATAGATACATACGTACATAGATAGAGAATATCAGTTAAGCGGAACATGCAAATCACCGAATTGATCTAGTAATGATTAAAGGCAGTACTAATGGGTGCCTCTACGTAGTATGACGTCGAGGATACGACGCAGGAATGTTAATGATCTGAACATCGATGGGGAAACCTGTACCTTTCTCTCTCTCTCTCTCTCTCTCTCTCTGTGTACTATAAGGTATGCGTAGAAAATCTGATGAGTCCCTCTAAGGGAATTCGATTGAAAATTACGATCGATCGACTCGATTAGATTGCCATTAATCGATTCCTACCTACAAACCTCGAATATGTGTTTTCTTTCATTTCTTTCTATCGTCTCGTTAAACTCAACAATTTTTAATCCACTCATGTATATTATAGAATTCTTTTTTTCTTTTATTTTTTTTTTTTCCTTATTTCTTCGTTAATAATACAAGGCTTTTAATAATATCTAATAATTTAAAATTTGTTTGAACGCGTTAATAATATTAAACGAGAATTATTAATAACGTACAATATTTTATGATATATTAATCGAATGAGTGGGTACGATCCGAAGTAGTCAGAGTCAAGAATAGTTCGGACTTTCCGATTCGGACGTGTGCCAATAATTATAAAGAGGTAAACCGAGTCGAAAAATTTCATATAAAATTTATTTATCTTACGCAATTTAGTTTATCAATTTTTTTCTTTTTTCTTTTTTTATTTATATTATGGAAAGAAATTATCAAATATAATTTTAATAATATTTTTATATTCACAATCTACTGTCATAATTAATTCGAATAATTTCCGCGATAAAAGTATTTTATTTTTATTTTTTTATATCGATATTATTAAGGAATTAAATATTGAACGAAACATTAGGGAAAGGCTCGTTAAATCTCGAAATGCGTAATGCGTTTTAATTCGTCACTCATTCAGACCAGAACATTCTATAAATCATTTTGATTTATACATTTCCGTTTGGTGAATATCTCTCTCTCTCTCTCTCTCTCTCTCTCTCTCTCTATCTATCTATCTATCTATCTATCTATCTATCTTTCTTTCTATCTCATTCACTATCTCATTCACTCTCCCTCTCTTTTCAACAAAAGGACGAGCGATGATCGTTCTATTCAAAGCCGATCCTTCCGCTAAATTACGCGAATCGTTCGACGATGAAGCTAAATTCGATCAAGTGAGAACTTCTTTTTCTTCTATTTTCTTTTTCTTTTCTTTCATTATTTCATTTCTTTTTTTTTTTTCTTTTTGATCTTTCTATTTTTGACATAAAAAAAACTCTCTTCTTGACTACGATCCAAGGGTACTCAAAAGTTGCCGGAATTACCAACGTTAATCTCCGACAAATGTGAAAACGCATTTGTTGAAGGGAAGAAAAAAAAAAAGAATTCAAAAATTTTCTTCTTTTCGATAAGATTCGAAAAGAAATATGAATTTTTATATGAACATATAAAATTTTCACGAAACGAACTCGAAAAAAAACTAGATTAGATTCAATCGGCAAGATAGAAAGGAAGAGAAGGAGAGAACAAAAAAATTTCTTTTCGAAAAAAGAATAGAAAATGAAATTAAGATTATTTTAGATTTTATTTTCGACGAACAATCAATCAGATATTCATCGTATGAGATTTATTTCGATGTCTCCTTTTCTGCGAAGAGAACAGAAAACGCGTACGTGTGCAATAGGTGAAAAAAATGAATATACCATTTACTATAAAAAACTCAAGTTATGTATGTGTGTGTGTAAAAGTACTCGAGGAAGGAAAATTTCCCCCTTTATTAACAAACTTTTATTCGAATATACATTAAAAATGAGAATAAGAGAGAAAAAAAAGAAAAGAAAGAAACAAGAGAAAGAAAAAAAAATCATTGCTTGTTATATGCTTTGCGAAACTTGGAACGCGTGAGGAAGTAAAAAAGATGCTTCAAAATATAATAGACCGACCGATCGATCGTTGTATTTTCTTTATATTACCTGAACGTCCATCTCAAACGCTTATCACCTTAATCCGCAATTAGAAGTTTATCTTAATCGGTACCCGTGCGAATCCACTAACCATGTTTACCACCAATTACTGTTACTTGTCGTCGTCGTCGTGGTTGTTGTTGTTGTTGTTGTTGTTGTAGTTGCAACTGGCCACCTTTGTACAGTCTGATCCGATAACCATAATCATAATTCCATGGCAATAGAAGGGAAAGAGAGAGAGAGAGACGGAAGGAAAAAGAGAGCTTACAGTAATTCAATTATTATTTCGAAACTTCATTTTCTAATTTTTTTTTTTTCTTTTTATTATTTATCCTACGTGA
Source organism: Polistes canadensis (assembly GCF_001313835.1). NCBI lineage: Eukaryota > Metazoa > Arthropoda > Insecta > Hymenoptera > Vespidae > Polistes > Polistes canadensis. The sequence goes on from NW_014569586.1 coordinate 921,737, forward strand.
AAGAGATGGTTATTGCGATACCGAGTAAGGAATTAGAAGATTTATAATTGTGATTATATATTTATTAGATACTAAATGTGTGAGTGTGGAGAGCTAATGTTTTATTTTATTATTAATTATTTCTTTTTTTATTCATTCAATTAGTAATTTATTTGTAATTTTACGAAACAAATCAACGAAAGATGGTTATCGCGCGTTTGATAGAAAAATGTTGATCCTAATGTTCTTAAGTTTTGTTTCGTTTTCTTTCTTTTTTCTCTCTTTTTTTTTTTTTTTCTAAACTTTATTATTTTTTCTACAATTTTGTTTCTTTCTAATTTCGATGAAATTTGATATTTATCGTTTTTCGTTAGCCGAAGAAAAGTTCTGGTTACTTAAATCATGGAAATATAAGCTATAAAACAGACTAAAGAAAAGAAAATTGTGAAGTTAGTATATAACCGAAGATGAATTATATTAACAATCATATTAATTATTCCAAAAAATCATTCGAATGTTGTCGCAAAGATGATGAATCGATTGTGAATGCACGTCGAATAATGGCTTTTATATTAAAAAATATATACATGGATGGGTTGAAAAATTCTAAGCTTATTCTATAATAAAACTTTGGAAACATTAAAAATAAATAAATAAATAGGAAAAAAAGAGAATAACATTAGTTAATTTGAAAATTCCAAATAATAATGTCTGATAATCACGAAAAAAATCACACACTGAAAATGAATTAATTTTTCCTGTCCATTATAGACATTTTCTTTCTACATTATAACTTGTAAACAGTTCGACGATTAGAGTCAAACTAAACTGTGGAAAAGAAAAGTTACGCGCGATTAAAGGCCAAATGTAAAACATTCCGGAGGCAATGAATGCAAAAACGTATGTAAATGAAAGAAAATGTTATCAACTGATAAATAATTGAAAAGATATTTTAGTGTGCGTGTATTTCGTAGAATTATCTCGGAAACAGTGATATCTAGATAAAAAATTTCTTTCTCTTTTTATACGCGAGTTTATATTTCCATGTAAAATCACATCTCTTACATATAACTTAAAATATTTCTCTGTGTGTGTGCGTGTGTTGATAATTTTTAATATTATTTCATTTTGTAGAATAATTAATCATCGGAATGAAAGTGAAATGTTTTTTTTTATTACTTACATGAAACGAGGACAAGCTTTCAGGATTTATCGAAGATTAGATCAAAGTACGTATACGCGTGAAAATTGAAAAATCGTTAAATGAATAATTATTATACTTTGTGGATGTTTATTAATTATTATAAAAATATTTAATATAAAAATATATCGATAAGGATTATTTTGTCAATATTTTATATTCATTTAAATAAACATTTTTTTAATCGATAAATTAATGACGATATATTAAAAATTGAAGTGCTATTCGCTTAAATGAAACTAATCATAAGTAACACAATAATAATATTAATAACCAATATATTAATATATATATATAAATATAAATTTATTATATTGTTAGTCAAATAAATTCATAATTAAAGTACCATTGATATTAAATCATTAACTCAATAATACAAATA
>NW_014569586.1:924903-940912 GCF_001313835.1 Polistes canadensis
TCTCTCTCTCTCTCTCTCTCTCTCTCTCTCTTTCTTTCTAACCCCTTCTATGTTTTTTTTTCTCCCCCAGTCACCCTCTTACAAAGTATTCAAAGGAATCAACAGTGTACACTGAGTGAATCCTTTGGACGAAAAGGACAATTGCGAGCTGGAACTGTTGCAATCTTTTGTTTATCGATTTCAAGGTCATGCCTGATGCATTCTCTTTTTTATATCTTTTTATTATCTTTTTAATCTTTTCGTTGTGTGTGAGAAAAAGATGATGGGAGTCAGTGTTAGTTTGTTCCTGTTTAAAAAGAATCGGTTATGTTTTTTATAAACTTAATGGCGACGAATGAATTAAAATTCATGTGTGTATATATAGAAAACAATTGAACCGATCGAAACATTTCTTTTTTTTTTTGAAAACTACTCATATTTCATTTTTCAAACATTAACCAAAACTTTTAATCGCAATTATCTAAACACAATTTAATTTATCGATTTGATTGTATCTCAACACACACTTTTTGATTAGATCTGATTAGAAATAAATTGACATTTAATTTTGGATAATTCTAATGTTAAACGTGTGCAATATTATATTGACATAACGTTATTTTTATCTAATAAAAAAAAAATACTATTGTAAGTAACAAACACAGATTGAAAAATAATACCAATAAAAAGCAAGTACTTGAGAATATTATCATCGTGACGACGACTAGTGAATATCAAATTATTGTTCCCCCTTCTCTCTTTATTTTTTTCTTTCTTTCTTTAATTTTCTCTCATTGCTACTCCTCATACAAACCGTCTATGCTTTCCATACGAACGAATAAAGACGAAAATGAAGGATAAATATTGATAGGACAAACATCGTACGTGCAGTAATCGACCTCTTGAACGGGTCGTTTTTTAAGCTACTACGTTTGTATTTTTCAGACGAGATTGTAAATAAAGAGAGAAAGAAAAAACTAAAGAGAGAGAGAAAGAAAGAAAGAGAGAGAAGATGAATAACCCACGTTTACTTTTTTTCCTCATTAACGCAAACATACATTAACTTTATGGTATCGAAAAAAGAATGAGCATTCTATTGAGATGAGCACATATGAAGAATATCAATGATTGTCGAATAAAATTTATATTAACATTTGTTTTTTTTTTTTCGTTATCATATATAATATTATATACATATGAATATTTGAACAACGCGTTTAGCGTTTACAAAACGAATGGTAAAGGAATAAAAAATTAATTAAAAAATTTTGATTAAGAACTTTGTGAAATATTTAGTAAAATAGGTATAAATAAATTGAATCCTTCAAAAATTAACGGTAAATAAAAAAGTTATTATTAATAGCAATAGTTTATAACTCATACTAACGTACACATTTTAATCCTCGTAGGTTGGATATAGCAAAAGAAAGGAAGAACGTTTTGACAAATGGTAAAAGAAAAAATTAATGCGAAAATGTTACATGCAAATTTAGAATATATGTTGCTATTCCTTACTTAAATAATGCAAATTTAAACGATAATACTTGTATACGTGTGTTAGTAATTATTTTAATATAAGTATAAGTATCTACGTATGTGTTATAAATACGGTAGATGAAGAAAAGAAAATATATATATATATATTATATATTTATCGCGAGTGTAGAAATATAAAAATTCACTTTATCACCTATTTAATACGATATGTACATTTTTTTTCCCTATTTCATGATATTCAGAAAAATATAGATTGAAATACTTGAATAAATATTCTCTGATTTATCGTAAAGAAATAAAATTGATATTTATAATTACCGATAAACGAGAATGTTTTTCGAATCTCTAATGATAAAAAAAAGAAGAAGAAAAAGAAAAAGAGAAAAAGAAAAAAGTGATTTATGCAACGTCGATAACAGAATTGGGGCCTGAAATCACGATAATTGACATAGGAAAGTTTGTAAAGAAAGTATAAGAAAAGTTAAAATAGAGTGAAGGGTAGTTTCTGCGTGAAGAAATAGAGAGAAAGATATAGAGATGGTTTTTCCTTCTAGAGCAAGCATCGCCATCAAGAAACGCAGAAAAATTGACCGATGACGATGTCGGAAAAATCCACAAAAATCCTCCCCTGTCGTTCGGACGCGAACGAGATGAACGAGAGAACGACGTCCACGTCGTTTCGTGATTTATCGTTCGTGATTCGTAGGACGCAAACGCGTTCTCCTGAAAACAGAGAATAAGATAGATATAGAAAAAGGTAGATATAGAAAAAGAAATAGAAAAAGGGAGATAGAAATAGAAGAAGGTGGATTCGAGTCGAATACGAGAAGATAATGACGGTGAATTTCGCACGCGAGGAGAAAAGCGATCTTCCTTTCATTCTTCATATTCTTTTTATTCTTACAACTGGCAGCAGCAGTCGTCTTACTAGAATCCTCTACCACTGTTTAGTCTACTAAACGTTTCCTTTTAGACGAGTTGAATGACCGAATATCTTCCCAGTTTCCTTTTCTACCATCCTCACGATTCGTTAACAACTACGATTCTTACTAAACATTCCCAACATTTTACATTTTAATTCTTAAACTCTATACTTAACACGATACTTATGATCGATTTTTTATTTTCAATATTTCATTTTTTTTACTCCTTTTATTTATTAATTTAATTATTACATTTTTTTTTTACTTTTCAAACTGAATTTTAACTCCGTTCGATTGTAAACAATCGAACTTTTTTAAAGAACAAAGTTACGATACAAATAAGTATATATATATATATATGTAAACTGTTGATAAATTTAATGTTACAGTTTGGCGTACTCTTCTCTGTTCGAAATAAATGTGTATAAAAGAAATTGAGCGTGTAATACAATACGCACACTAAAATGAAACTTTCATGTTTTAGAATTCAATATTGAATATAACATACGAAAAATGGAACCATTAACAGAGAGGTCAGAAAACAAAAGAGAGAGAGAGAGAGAGAGAAAGAGAGAGCATAGTTCATAGAATGCAACAATTGTAATACAAATATTCGTTTATCGATTTTTGAAATTGAAATGTTTAGAAAAGCATGGTTCAAAAGAGGATGCACTTTAAACATTATACGTCATCGTTCGTTAAATCATTTCTATCGCGTGTAGTTCTAACTATCTCAGCGATCTTGAATAAATCATTTCAAATTAAATTGAAAAAAATCGACTCGTTAAAATTCGTCCTTAAAAAAATATAGATCGTTTTAAATGCAATCCCTTCTCGAATAATAATTGACAAAAGAAAATCATCGAGAAATAAACATATTCAAATTACGCGTATATTATTATATAATACAAAATTAATTGTATATACATAACACACACACATTTCTTAAATAGAAATAATATTTATCTGGAAATGAGATCGTCATCGTGCTCTTAACATGCATTCGCACGGAATATAATTCTATCACTCGGTTATGAATACAAAGCTTTGATGTTAATACTGGGTAAGGCTTTAACTCGGAAAGTGCTGTATAGTCGGTGTGGTACGATCATCTTAACCGAGTGGCTAACTCCCATAAAATAGACGTAGCTACTCGAAACTTCACTACTGTCTAACTCTCAAAGACGATATTACGCGACGCCGGGAGTTGCTTCAATCGGATATACGATTGACTCCCTATGGATTAGCGAACTCGCGTTAACCATAAATTCACATTAATACATATTACATGTGAATAAGAGATTTAAAAAAAAAAAAGAAAAAAAAAAGAAATAGAAAACAAAAAATATATAGAAAAAAATAAAATGACAGAAAAAAAATAGAAGAGATGGGATGAGAGCAAAAATAAACGAAAAGGTCTTCCTAATTGCGATTAGATTCGACCACGTCGACGACGACGACGACGGAGTTTCATTTCTTAAAACGAATTGACTCGAATTAACGTCGCCATCCAGTTTTTCCTACTACCAAGTACGTATTACAAGGTATAGCACTCGAGTTCTGCAAATGAATGCCAGACTATCCGAAGGAAACACTAATTTGACCTACTTTCTTTTTTAGGTATATCGGAAAAATCGATAGCTAGGTAAAGAAAATGTATGTGTCTATGTGTGTGAACGGCTGAGTGAGTGTTTGTATGTATATGTGTGTGGGGAAAAGAGAGAGAATTAGTATGGTAGCTAGTTGTTAACGATTCCGTCACGGAAACCATTAAAATAGATATTTAATTTACATATCTGGAATAATATATATAAATCTTTTATATTTTAATATATATATATATATTTTTTATTAATATTTTAAAAATTAATTTTTATATAAATATATATTTCCCCAACACACACACAAATATATATTTTTAAAAATATATCTTTTTTTTTACATTTTCGAAAAAAACAATGATACAATTAACAACATAAAAGAAACAAAAATATATATATATATATAAGATCGTTATAATCTCATTTCGCGAATTCGTTTTTCAATCGAGATTGTTTTAATCGTAGAAAACAAAAAAAAGGAAAAAAAATATATATTAAAGAAATAGAATATAAAAATGTTGAGCGTAACTTAATTCGTTTATTTTTTCTTCTACGAAAAAAAGGTGGTTGGATCGTGGAGATGTCATAGTGATAAATCTTAAAAGTCGTACGATTTATCGTGCATTAGATATTACATTTTCGGCATAATGTTAGAAAAGGGTAGGGAACACGTCCAGCGGTGCAAAATCCATTTTTACGATGGAGCACGCGCGACTGTGCCTTCCATCTCTCTCTCTCTCTATCTATCTATCTATCTATCTCTCTCCCTTTCTCCTTCACTCATTCTATTTCACTCTCTTACGTATCTCACGTATCTCGATCGTAATGTAATGCGTACAGATTTCATGAACGATTCAAAAGTGGAATTAATGGGACGCTGGAAACGACGAAAAATCGCATGAACGACAAGACTCGTATTCTCTCTATCTCTCTTTATCTATCTGTCTCCCTTTTGTTCGTTTATTACAACATCTGTGTACACACATACACGTACGTGTTACCAATCTGGACTTATGGAATACCGCTATGGGGTATAGTAGCGAAAAGTTACATTGCCAAGCTCGAGGTTCAACAATCCATAACCCAACGCACAATAGTAAATGTTCCATGGTACAACATCCGTAACGAAGAGATAAGGAAGGACTTCAATATTTCCACGATGGAAGAAGAAATAATCAAGACAACCTGCAGATACAAAAGAAGAATTGATACGCACATAAACCCGCTAGCCAATGATAACTATTGTACAATCAATATATCCCTAGAAAGCTTAAAACAATCCAACCACACAGGAGACTTAGTAAAAAATTAAACCTAACCGAAATAAATGAGAATAGCGACGCTATCTCATTGGAGAATTGCTATCTTTTTTTACTTATATAATTATTTACCAAATGTCTACGGACAAATTGTAAAGATGTATGGAGTTAATAAGAGAAAAAAAAAAAAAAAAAAAAGAAACGTACGCGTTAACAGTTAGCCTCAAAACATTGACGAAAATTTTCGTAAAATCATTTAACCACTAGCTTTTAAATCATATAGCAAGCAATAAAGAAAATAATGCATCTACGTTAATCAACGTTTTCCAATAATTCATTCCGATATACGCATTTTTTTTCTCTTATTTTATACCAAATTATATCTAATTAAGAAATAAATTGACATTTATTATCGATTTAAAAAATAATCAAGTATTCAATTATTCTTACTAATGAATGTGGAAAACGATCGAGATTCGAATTCGAAGAGTGACACGGGTAATACAAATGAACAAAGTTATAAAAAAGAAAAATCGTTTAAACTTATCGCAGAAACAACACAACAACTAATAGTCTCACGATAAAAAAAAAGAAATATGTTTGCGTTAAACGATAATCGTATAATTACAAAACGTTCTGGTATTATTACAACAGACGATAATCACACAGATCAGATTTTTTTTTTTTTAATACCTGTAACAAAATCCAAGGACAATTGATAATGATATTACGCTCTGATATAATCCAAGGTAACTTTGATAGGCTCTTTAAAAAGAGAAGCTTTAAAAAAAGAAAAAAATAAGTAAGAAAATCCTAAAAAGAAGAGGAGACAAAAAAACAAAAGAAGATATAGGGAAACATGAAAGGAAAAGAAAGGAAAGATAAAAACTACGAGAAGGAGGAGGTTGGGTTATAGAATGTAGAAGATACAAGGATGGACCTTAAAAGCAAGGCAAGCAAGAGAATCGCTGTACCCATAATAACCTACAGTTTACAAGAGTTGGCCGTGACGTAAGTGGCCGCTAGAAAATCTCTGTTCTTTCTTTCTTTCTTTCTTTCTTTCTTTCTATCTTTCTTTCTATCTTTCCTCTCTTTCCTCTCTTTCTTTTAAATCTATTTTTTTTTCCTTTTTTCCTTTTTTATTGTCCTCCCTATCTTTCTTACCTTCGTCTGTCTGTTCGTATATATATATATATATATATATATATATATATACATATATACATACGTTCCCTTCGAATCTCACTGTAGAAGAGGGTTGGGCGTTTGGGGGAGACTTTTAGAGTCATTGTAGGTGATCCAAGGTGCTCGAGTATCAGCGTACGGCACTAACGGCAAGGCCACCCCTCCACGACGACACCTCTTCTAACCCTCTCCCCCATATACTCGACCCAACCCTTGCATTTCCCACTCTCTTCAACTTCTACCCCTTCTATTTCACCCTCTCTCTCTATCTCTCTCTCTTTCTCTCTCTCCGTCTCTGTCTCTGTCTTTTTCACTCGAGGTAGAACCACAATCAGCATCGAACCAAGCTGTGTACTGTACCTGTTCCTATTCCGGCTTGCCGTGTTCTAGCTCGATGAGTTCGCTCGAACCTACCCTCTTACGAGGGAACGTTTGCCTTTTCTTTTTCTACCCCTTTTCCTACTTTTATTTTATATCTTTGGTTTTTTTTCTCTTTCTTTTTTTCTTTAACTACCTATTTTTCTCTCTCTCTTTCTCTCTCTCTCTCTCTGTTCTCCTTTCGCACTTATAACCTCTTTTTTATTATCTACCATCTTTCATTAATTATTTTTAACGTTATTTGCATGTCTTATCCACATTTAATGTAGTTTCTTTTTTACCTTTTTTTTATATTTTTTTTTTTTGATGAATTTAATTTACCATGATGTGTGCGTGTGTATATGTATGTTCTTTTGTTATTTTCTTTTCTTTTCTTCTTAATTCATTTTACACTTATTCTTCTACGTTTTTATAAGGAGAAAGTGTCATATTATAAGCACGTCATTAACATATAGTAAATTGTATTCTTTTCGTATTAATTTCATTTTTATTGTTCGACATTATCAATTGATCCTAAATAAATTGTTTATTTATTACCTTTTAACAATCCATTTTCTCTTTTTTATATTTATTTTATTATATAATATTATTTCTCTTATCATAATTATTACATTCAATAATATTTAAACCTGTTATCACGTTTAATGAGTTTCCCTTGCATTTTTATATGCATTTAATATCTCTTTGTACTTTATATAACATTTTAATCTTATTGTTTCACATTGCCATAAAAAAAATATATCCATTTCTCTTATTTTTTTAAACCACTCTCTCTCTCTCTCTCTCTCTCTCTTTTTCTTTTTCACTTTCTTCTACCTTTTTCTCATTTTCATTTCTCTTAATTCGCTCTCTTTTTGTACTATTCACGTTCACTTTTTTTCTACCTTTACATTCCTATATAAGAGTGATCGTTGAAGAGGGAAGAAATAAAAAGAATTTACAAAAAAAGAACACAAAATAGATTCTCTTTCAGTTTCTCTCTCTCTCTTTCTCTATATATATATATATCTCTCTCTTTCACTTTTCAACTCTTTTTTCCTTTCTCTTTCTCTTGTACTCTTTAACCCTTTTTCTCTCTTTCCCTTATGTATTTATTTATCTGTTCATTCTCTCTTTCTTATATTTATTTATTTTCTCTTTCACTATTTCTTTCTCTCTCTCTCTCTCTTTCTTTGATCAATCCTTCAAAGCTGATTTAAAAATCGCACCTATCTCTTCTCGAACCATCGATCTTTTTTCTTTTATTTTTCTTTTCTTTCTTCCTTCTTTCTGTTTTTTTTATGGGAATGTAGCAACGAGCACACCACTCGTATACACATACACATTGGAGAACATATACATACATACATACATACATACATACATACATATATACATAAATTCGAACATTTCCCCGTAGTTTGGTAGTACACAATGGTGCTCGTGCGTACACGGAACCACCGTGAGTATCCGTTTTGTCGTGGTTTCCAACGTGATATCGTGATATCGAGATATCGTCTGGTACCTCCCTATTGTTTACGTATTCGATTCGTCGCGTAGGATACTATGTCGTTAGATGATTATGCGATGCTCGTAATAGCGTTGAATCTAGATTACTATGGTACTCTGATTGCTCGAGAATATCCATATCCGATGCGAGTATAAATCGGTTCTATACTTGGCGGGGTAGGAGGGAAGGGGTGGGGTGAGTGGAGGGGAAAGAAAAAAAAATGAAAAACAAAAAAATATATTTAATATTGAACGATTGCGTTGGATCGGTGTACCTATTGTAATTTAATACAAAAATGTGAAAAATAAAAGGGAACAAAAAAAACATGGCAAACTAACTTGGTTACGAGAGTACAAAATTACATTACTTTTACAAAAGTTCGTTAGCTTTGTTTAGTGAAACTGGTTAGTATGATAAAAAATAAAAAAAAAATAAAAAAAGGAGAAAAAAAAAGAGAGAGAAGAAGAGGAGGAGAAAGAAAAATTTAATTCGATCATTCGTCCGATTCTCTCGTCAACGAGTTTTTTTTTTTTCTTAAAAATAACTTTTAATATAACCTTAAACGAAAGACGATAACAAATATTTCATTATCTATCTCATATTATAATAATTATCGAGACCGAGGATATCTCGTTTGAAATAACGAAATGATAATAATATGAATAAATAAAATAACAAAGGGAAGAAAAAAATCAATAAAATTTGTCGAGCGAGGGGGAGAGGGGTGTATTGACTATTTTTCTTTTTTTGATATCATTGATATCGAAAAAAAAGATCGCTAGCTTGCGATTGTACTCTTGGAAATTCAAGGAATCCTCAAACGCGGAAGGAAGAAACCCTCCCGAAGAACTTGAAAAGTTGAGCTTTACTAGTACTTTGCGAGGAGATTCTAACGTACCGTTAACAGACACAAAGAGGAGAAAGGACATATACATAAGTAAATACATACGTATGTACATATTATATACATTTATACATAGGAGACGCGCGCGCACATATACAATAAAAAAAGTAGCATCGCAAGCAAGCGAAAAGATCGAACGATAATTTGTTGCATCTGTCGTGCTCGAGGAAGTTCAAGAAAGATTTACGTCGCTGTTCGAGAATGCTGCAAAGATTCCCCCTCCTCTAGCCCCCCCCACCCCACCCCACCCCACACCCTTAACGCTCTTTCACTGTCTCGCTCACTCTCTTTCGTTTGTTTTCTTTCTCTCTCAAAACTTGAAGTACCTTATAGAAAGTTCGTCACGCGTTGCATACGTTCGCGAAAGTTCCTTACGCTACTCTTTAAACGCTTTAACTTTCAAAACCGAATTCCATCCTGCAATCAAAAGCGAGTACGTAGCTTTGCCACAGTCGATGGTATTCAACGATCGACGGCATTGAAAATTTGCAAGAGCTATGCGTTGAATTCGGCCCTCGTTATCGCCTCTCTAATGCGTAACAAGTGCAAAATCGTTCTCGACGTATAAATCGAGATACGCGTTTAGATCCATGTAATATGTACGATGAAAAAGCAATAATGTTCTCTCGCAAATTATCAATAATTTAATTATTTTATTTATTCTAGATTTATATTACAAACTTCTTCTATCATATATATTTTCTAATACAATCACAGACAGACACACACAATATCAGCATTTTATTAAAAACAAGACTACAATATCCGTTTAAAAATGGATAATTTAAATATATAATTACGAAAGTAATAACGCTTCGATGTAAAAGATAAATTTTGAAAAGGAAAAGAGATAGAAAAGAATAATAATTAAAGCGTCTAATTTTGGTAACATTATTGCTCTCTTTCAATCGTACATATAATATTTATCAAAGTGAACTTTAATGAATCAGAAAGACGCATACTTCTATAAGTGTTATATTAGATATTCAACGAGGTATACTCATCGTACGTGTACACATAGATTTATATAATATACACATACGCGCAAACACACACAAATACGCACATTTCTCCTTCATGCATACCAACATTGTTCTTCCTCGAATATACTCTCTCTCACATAAAATTCGAACAATAGATCGCATTGTTTCATGCGAGCGTAAAAGCACACCCTTTCTCTCTCCTTTTAATCGTTCGTTCGTTCATTCGTTCGTTCGTTCGTTGGTTCGTTCGTTCGTTGGTTCGTTCGTTCGTTCATTCGTTCGTTCATTTACTTAACCGACCAGGCACATTTTCCTAATGATTTATAAACGATAAATAATTTTCTATGATATGAGTTTTTCTTCCTTTCCTTTTTTTATTCTTCTTTTTCATTCCAACAAAGCTCGCGTCGCACCTGAATCGCCAAAATAACGAATTATTAAGGGGGTAAAGCACGTGGTTATGGCAGGKGATCGTTAATTTTATGAACACGTTTCAACGACGATGACAATTAAAAACGAACCGAAAAAGTATAGAAAATATATTTCATTTATTTAATACCTTTTCCAGCCCCTTTTCCAGCCCTTGTCCCTCTCTTTCTCTAACAAACTCTCTCAATTTTCAATTTGTCTTTTCGATTTTTCCAATGAAAAAAATAACATACTGTTCGTAGTATCGCTTATTTTAATAAACTCGTACGTAAAAATATTTTCCCTTGAAATTTTTTATCAAATACATTTTTTTTTTTTTATTTTCATCAAATATTAGATTTTTTCGATTATTAAATTCCGTTCATCGTAAGCGGTTATTAAATCCAATCTTTTCGGTATAGTCTACAAATAAAATTGGCACATCCTTTTCGGATAATCCTAACAGGAAACCAATCAAAACGTTTCGTAATACGCAAGGATATTTTTGTCTACACACAAATTATTTAACATATATAAATTTCTTTTTATTTTGATCAAATATTATATTTTCCGATTTAACGCGATCAACAACGAAAAACGATTATCAAATTCAAGCACTTTTTAATAATCCTAGAAAGAGTCCTTGCGTATAACCAAAATGTTTCGTAATACGCAAGGACATACTTGTTTTTCTCAAAGACACAAATTATTTAACAAATATATTTCTTTTTTATTTTAAGAAAATATATTACATTTTCCGATAATACACGATTATTAAATTGAACCCCAATTTCTGTACGGTCTACAGAAAGATCGGCATATCGTTTCAGATAATCCTAAGAGGAGTCCTTTGTAACAAGAACGTTTCGATATTAGCCTATAAAATCGTTACTAACGTAGAACCTACAGGGAATAGGTCTCTACCAATCCTGTTTGTCTTTATGCCTACTCCCGTCTCTGTAAGCAAATTCTGAACGCAAACTACGGCAAACGAGAACACCGGCTACGAGATAAAGGACATGGTTGGGGTCAGGAGGGGTAGAAGGGACAGAAGGTGGGAGGAGGAGGAACACAGAAGTGGATGTAAACAGAAGTGCTCGATGGGAGATACAGGGAGAAGGGGGTGTGGAATAATTCATAATTTTCAGGGATGAGATCGTTAAGCTTCGCTATCCAATCGGCAATCCTATTGTCATTCGTATTGTTCTACCCTTGACGAATATTTCATCAATCTATTCTTGATTTTTTTTTTTTTTTTTTAGAAAAATTTAATCGAACAATAGATACTTTCTATGACGATCGTAATCCAATCTAAAACTTTTATAATAAATTAATCATAGAAAAAATTTGAAATATAATAATATATTTTATTTCAAATGGAGAGAAGTGGAAAAGGATATCGATAACATCACAGAGGTTTGTTCGGAAAAGAATTAATATACTGAAACGTTGTTTGATATTTGTTTGATCGTTGTTAATAGTCATTTTTGTTTCTTAATAAAGGATTCAAAATATTTCAAATTACATATCACAACAATTATGGAATACAATAATAAAAGAAAAATCTAATTAACAGAGCTATATGTTAAAATAAATAAAAATATGATTATCTGCTTTATAGTAAAATAAATTGAAATATATAATTATTTGGCTTATATAAGTATTACGTAATTAAATATAAAATGTCCGATTTCAAAATGAAAGTATTCGAATTAATCAAACGTTTCATACTTAATGATCTAATCAAATATAAATGAAAACATATATAATAATCATTTGCCTTATAATAAAATGAATAAAAATATGATTTATTCGTTTCATTGAAAAATAAATAAAAATATGACACATAAATCTGGAATACTTTTATAAGAAGGTAGGAGGGAAAAATAAAGAAGAAGTGATTTTTTGAAGCATAAGGAAAATAAAGATGATACAAAAATGTATATGATGTTTTCAATGATATATACATATATACTATATATATACATATTATTTACCTTAGGTATAAAACTAGACCACCCGTATTCGAATCTATCTATCTTCCAGTGTGTGTCTTTTTAAAAGGAAGAAATATATTTGGAGTAAAAATATTAGATGACTCACAGAGAAAACGAGGGGTGAGAAGAATGGATGAAAGAGAAAGAAAGAAATAGATGATATAGATTTTGGTGTGTACCTGTCATATCTACTTGCAAACTCATACGCTTCCACATCGGTACTCTTTTATCGCTTTCGGTGTTCCCGATGAATTGTATCGCGATGTGTCCTTTACTATCCACTCTCTCAGAATGATCTAGGAAGTCTTTCTATCAGAGAACGCCACGAGATCGATGTAAACAGGGCGAAGTCTCTTAGCGGATACTTTCTTATCGAGATGGCACGTCGTGTTCACTCGATAAATCCGCTCGGATGTAACCAGCAAGAGAAAACGACGCGTTTCCCACTTTCCTCTTTCCTCCTCCTCCTTCTCCTCCCTCTACTCCTTTTTTCTTTTTCTCTTTCCCATTCTTTAATTCTCTCTATTTCTCTCGTTCTTGCTTTCTCAACACACTTCTCTTCATCTTTCCCACATAAAGATAACAACGACAATGGTCGACCTTATTCTACGTAACTGTCAAAACATCGAACGAACAATAACGATAAAACGTACATAATAACAATACCACACAAATACAAATATAATTATTTAAATAGTTTAATATATATTTAATGTATAATTGATTGCGAAAGAAATATATACAATATATACGATATTATTTAATCATTCGTAATTGTAGCCTTTCATATAAATCCATATTTTTGTTGCCTATCTTTTTTTTTCTCTCTCTCTCTCTCTCTCTCTCTCTCTCTCTCTCTCTCTCTCTCTCTCTCTCTTTGTAAGCACACAGAAATTCGATATTATTTTAATTAATTAAATAATATTACGAAAAGGATATATATATATTAGAGATCCCATAAATCATTATTACAAAAAATCGAACAATTTTCAAGCAAAACAATAAAATAAATAATATGAATAAGTGATTAGGATTATACGATTCCTCGAAATTTTAAAGCATAACAAAATAATTGTTTGTAATCGATGATGCTTATATTTTCTTTTTTTTTCTTTTTTTATTGCAAAAAAAAAAAAGAAACAACTTTTAATTAATTATATTTGATTGATCCACGATTACCGAGAATACCCTGTATGTTCGAAATGTTCTTTTCCTAACTAAAGGGAAAAAAAATGTTATTGAAATGGAAAAGGGTAAAGAGAAAAAGAAAAAAGAAAGGATGGAAGGAAAAGAATAGGAAAACGAAAAGAAAAGAAGAATAGAGTAAAGAGAGTCTCGGCTGTAAGAGGGAATCAAGTCGTTCGAAAGCGAATGTTAGCACTTCAGCAATCAATCGATTCTTTCGAGCACGACTTTCATAAGGTATGCGCTTCGGGAAAGAAGAAACGAATGGTTATAGGAAAAGGCTTGTTCAAACCTTCGACGCTAAGTTAAATGTATTGCGTTAAGACACCGTACTCTTCAATTCTACGCCAGATTTTCATTTATTTTCTCTCTCTCTCTCTCTCTCTCGAATTTTCAAATATTATTTATCTTTTCTATATTCGATTTATCAATCTTGTTATAATTACGAAAGCCCAGGGCAAACTTGTACAACGAAAGTATCTGAATTTTGCATATATTTAATTTAATTAGTATTTTTTATATTTGATTTGTTTTTTTCTTTTTTTATTATTATTATTTTAATAATATACGCTTCACAAGCAAATAATTAAAATTAATAAATTGAATGAGCGTAAAGGAATACAAAAAAGGGGCTTGAAAAGTTACGAAATACGTACACAAGTGGTTTTTTTAACTTATTTGGATATCGTTTTGATAAATGTTTAATTATTATCCTTACGAACGGTATTTGTGTTGCAATACATTTTTTTAATCCTTTGCGATAGGCAAAACCGTTCGTGCATGCAAGTAAAAAAAGCGTAACAATAATAAAGGGCTTTTTAAAAAAAAATTACAAAATCATACACATGGGTGGGTCGAAAAGTTTTTATAGTCTAACATAAAAACAATTTTTCTTTTCATCGGTCAAACTCACGTTTATTTTGCCGCATAGTACCGTAACATAAAAAGGAATAAGCTCAAAACTTTTCAATCAATTCTGGTATAACGAACAAGAATAATCTATCAAAAACAAAAACAAAAAAACAAAAACAAAAAAAAAGAAATGAAAAATTAAATAAACCAAACAATATTATCAGTAATAACGTTAGATTAAAAATATCAATTAATTCCGAATATCCACAATACGCCGTGCTATCGGGACTGATAAATATAGATATTTTTAGTTTGATGTTTCGAAAAAAACATTGAAATACGCATCAATAAAGAGAGAGAGAAAGAGAGAGAGAGAGAGAGATAGATAAATAGAGAGAGAAAGAGAACCGCATATCGCAGATATTTCGTTGTCAAAAAACCATGTCACTGTTCTCCCCGTTCCACCCTGGAAACCGATCTTAGGATCTTTTTCAGAATATTTTTTTCACCTTTTTTTTTCTTTTTTTTTTTTTTTATTCATCCGTCAATCGATCGATCACGACATATCGAATGAAACAGAGGAATTTGATCCCGAGTAGTGGTGATTAAAATGGCTCCAACGTTTCAAACGTTCGCCCATCTCCAATTTAATTCTTTTTCTCTTTGTTATGCTGAACATTCGAAAACTCTAACCGTTCACCCTACTCTCCTACTCTCCTCCTCTCTTCATATAAAATAAAAATAAATGAAGATAAAAGAAATATCGTTTAGGAAATCGTAGATAACGCAAATACATTGACACACCGATTAGAAAAACAAAAAAAAAAGCATATTTTCGTTCTTTGCCATCTCATCATCCTTGTTATCTCATCTTTTCTATATATTCGAGTAGTCGAATCTGGTCGGATGTTAAAGTATTTAACCTGAAGCAAACTAAATTCCCAGCTGTCTTGCGAGATCCGCTCGTTCGAACGCATTTCAACGTGATATTTGAAGCAACTATAATGCCTATACGCTAAAGCAAAGCTTGGTGGTGTCTCTCTTCCCGTGCTTGTATGCGTCAGTTTAAGACGGAATATGGAAAGCGGAATGCAAACAATGAGGAAGAGAGAGAGAGAGAGAGAGGAAACGTTATAGCCACCTGTAACCGCATCTATAAATTCATGTCGCGTATAACTGCACACTTCCGTAAGACTGTCACCGAATGAGACGACAGTTTATTACAGATAAAGAGCTCAAGAGAAACAGAGAGAAACACAGAAAGTGAGAGAGAGAGAGAGAGAGAGAGAAAATGTTTCTTCGATATAAACAAAATTCGATGTTGTTATTTGTGATTTCCCCATTAGTCCGACTATGAATAATATTAAAA
>NW_014569586.1:941972-994906 GCF_001313835.1 Polistes canadensis
AGAGAGAGAGAGAGAGAGAGAGAGAGAGAGAAAGAGAGAGAGAGAGAAAGAGAAAGGAACTAGATCCACATTTTACAGAGAATAGTTCGATGAGGTAGCATCAATCATTCTGATTCGCAATTATCTGCCTATTGTTCGAATTCATCCCGATATCACTATTGATATCACTTATGTTTTACAACCGATAAATGATGACTAATTATGATGAAATATCATCTGTTTTTACATTACCAATTCGAGCAAGAGATAAAGATACGAGAAAAGATATAATCAAACAATTATCAAATATTTTCTTTCGAGAAATCAAAAATCTTTGATCTTGGCATTCTTCATCTTTGGTTATAATATAAAAAGAAAATTTTCTATTTGAAATTAAAAAACACAACTAATTTTGATTAGATGATATTTCTTTTTGTGATCAATCGGAGAATTAACAAAATGATCAAAGGTTTTTTTTCCAATGATTGGAAAACCAAAACTTTAGATCTGTATATCAACAAAAATTATCTATTACAAAGATTATATGAATTTTCTTGATTTTCTATAAAAACTATCGAACATATTTTATCTATATATATATGATCTACATATTGATTTATTCTATCTATATTATTTATTTTATCAATATTTTATCCAACGAATATTTTGTCTGGATTAAATAAATAACTTTAATTAAGTTTAATAATCATCAAAAAAAATAATCATCACATTCGTTTGCCGATATTTAATATAAAACAATTAAAACGGATCGAAAGTATTATATTAGTCGCATACTAACAAATAGGCAAGCTCTTGAACGTTTCGTTGGGAACCCATTTATATCCGAAGATACGGAATCAATGCAAATGGCGACGAATCTCACCGACAACGAGGTACTTCAGTCGAAGCTACGACTTCTCTCTTTGACTGTGTACACAAAATCATACACACACACACATATTCTCATATATACATGTGTGTATATGCAAAGAGAGAGAATGAGAAAGAACGTTTGAGTACACGCATCCCTTATGAATACCACACCTCACCCCTTAACATCCCCAACTCCTCTGTCTATTCAGGGTAGCGTCGGTATTTCAATCGACGACTGTCGAAAAGTGAGATATAGCTAATCGTCCGTGAATCTACGCCCACTCTTCTCCCGTCTCTACGTCGAACCACCCATTCACCCACTCACCAACACTACTACCATTACCACCCACCCAAAACCCCTGAATATCCACCCCCACACCCGCCACAAGCATCACCGCAACCCCTCAACCCTTGATCGAGACTAGAATGGCATCACCAACGGCAAAACGCGAACGTTCACGAATATATTCCGTTTGGAAGCTTTATGTTCGAGGCACCATCTCTTCTCCATCATCCATCGATGCTATCTTCTATGCTGAACTCGCATAGCTTTTGCACGAATCGTTGTTTAAAACTCAACCGCATCGCGACAAGATCGCCATCGAATTTCTACTTTTCTTTACTACGAAAAACAAAGAGTTAAAATAGTAACCTTGTTCATTTCTTTTTTCTTTTTTTCTTTTTTTTCTTATTAACGAATTATTATCTCGATTATGCGTGAATTAAATATGGACTTTTTATGATGATAAATTATCAGGCCTCTATTGTAAGATTAGAAATTCTTTACACATACATTTTTTTTTTACGTAGGAAATAAGACTCTTGTTAAAGACTCTAGGATGAAAATGAATATTTTTTGCAAATCCTCGGACGACTCTTTTCATTAAATGGCTGTTATAATTAAAGAACTGGCCTTTGAATCACCACTTTCTATCAATTAAGTCTATCCGTTCGCGAATTTCATTTGTCTTCTTGCTCATTTATTGATAATATCGAAGTATCGGTATATTGAAATTCACGTTTGATAAACTAATTACAAAGCAATGCATGTCAAACAATTTTACACTTTATTGGCACGAAATCGAGTAAATTAATGCTCGATATCACCATTACTAATATGACAAAATACCTAAAGAGAAAAAATAAGTGCATTAATTAATAGCACTCTTAATTAAATGAATTGAAACCGATAAAACAAGAAGACCCTAGCCTAATCCAAAATAAATACATACATATGTAAAAATCACATATATTGGATCACAGATCATTTTACTCATGAGCAAAACCAAAGGTCTTATTCACAATCGCTTATGCTCGTTTCTGATAAAAAAAACATTTACAAATATAACTAATAACCCGTGTCGATATTGGATCTTTGATCCTCGGCATGATTGGGCATTTGTAAAATAATTATTTATTAGAAATATTTCATGTAAATTCGCGATATCTCATGAAAATGATTTCAGAAGCAAAGTTTCATCATAAAAAACATGTAATAAATGTTAATGCTCAATTTTTTTATTTTATTTTCTTTTAATTTTATTCTCTTAATCATGATTATTGTACTAGTAAAACATTTTGTCAATCCTTCTTATCAATGACATTGTTGCACTTATCACGTCGCCAGAAAATTTTCGATAGACTCCCAACAAAATTTTCACTTGAAAAATCTGATAGTTGAGAGATAAATCGAATAGAAAAATAGATTTGTTATATTAATAATAAAAAAAATGAAAATACTACCGTGTAAAAATTTAAATTCGTTGAAAAGGAAGAGTGGTTAGAAAAATAAAAAAACAATAATCATTTCCTACGATTTTTCACAGCGCGAAGTACGCCATCTTGGACGCTCAAGATGGCGTCCCTACCATCTTTCATTTTTCTAAGAAATTTATTCGAAAATTTAAATAATAAAAACGATATATTTTTTCAAATCATTCTTTCGAAATTAAAAAAAAAAAAAAAAAAAAGAAAAAAAGGAAAAAAAAAGGATAAGAAAAGAACCTAATACTTTTGAGATAAATCGGTCGATCCATTCGCTAAATTTAATTTCATTCTTTCGAGAGGAAGTATATAGCGGGTCATTTAAATCCCACATAATTTCCGCGTCGCGGTTAACTCGAAATTGGCCACGGGATAGAAAGAAAGAGTGAAAAACCAAATCCGAAAAAAAAAAGATAAAGAAAAAAGGAAGGCGGGATTGTAAAAAAGAAATGAAGAGAAAAACAATAAAAGCAACCAACAAACAAACAAACAAAAAGAAGAAAAATTGTTTTCGTTCGCAGAACTTCTTTTCGCGTAGTATCCAGGACGGCTCTCGCTATTTTAAATCACTCTTCTCTTTTTCTCTTTCTCTCTCTCTCTCTCTCTCTCTCTCGTTTTCATTCTCTTTCTCATTCCTTTTACATACAACGAGTTCTCGGTAGCAATGCTATTCCACGAAATCGCAAAAAATACTAGCTTCGTGTAACGCACGGGTCGATCGTCGCAATAGCTTTTGTAAACGAGAGTTGAAAGCGAACTTCAAGGTGATTTTCAAAGGCGAAAATATTCACTGGATCAACAGAACAAAATTCACCCCACTCCCCCATCCACAACTTACCTGTCGCAACCTTATGGAGAAAAAAAAATATATAAAAAATATCATCAATAAAAATAAAAAGGAAACCAAACGAGTGATGAAACAGAACTCAAAATACTTAACATTTTAAACGTACAAAAATCCTTTGTTTGTCTATTCCTCTCTCTCTCTCTCTCTCTCTCTCTCTCAAAGACTACATATTAATGCGAAACAATAAATTCCGAAAGGAGATCGACTATGACAATCTCGAATCCTCCTTTCACTTACCATGACAAACATACATATATCTGAATTCATTTGTACGATTCTATACGAGAGAATATTCGGAACGAGAATTTCATCTATGATACTCAAAGTTTCAACTACTCTTACCCCTACCCATCTCCTTTCGACTCCTGACTTTCAACTAAAATCTTATCCAGTCAAAGTAAATCCTATGAGAACTTACAAGTTTATTTCTTTTCTATAACGTGAAAGTTATCAGGAAATAATAATAATTCTAACTAATTTATTCTAAAAAAAAAATATATATATATATATACAATATATACAAATAATACAAAAATATACTAAAATATACATAATATACAAATATATACAAAAATATACTAAAAGAAAAATATTATATATATATATATATATATATATAAGAGTTTTGAGCATAGCATAGAAACAATTATTTTTTTGTCGATCAAAATTCACTTTTATTTTTCAACTTAATCTTAAAACTTTTAGAAAAGAAAATTTTTCAAACCCGTCCTCGTACCATCTCCCATTAATTATACAAGTATTTACACAATGAAAAATATTTGTTTAGTACTATTTTCGATAATTATTTTCGAATGTTTTGTTTTAGAAATTTAGTTGAAATAATGATTATCCTAGAAACTATTATAGTTGTTTCCATTTTTGTAATAATTACTTTGACACATACACATACACATAGATATATTAGAGTATTTACTTGTATATGTACGATCAATTTATACGTAGGACAATCGAACCGATTCGATGGCAAGCGATCATGTAGTGGAGCTGTCAATGTGGGAATAATTTACTATTGGAATATTCTGATGATACGCATTTCGGATATACGCCATTCGACCGCAGCGTATCGAGCTACTACTAATCGGATATTACCACGATATCCTTCGTACATTATTTCGGTATTCCGATATTTACGCGATATTAATAACAAAATTACCTGCCTGCAGGTGTATCGTTTAAAATCATGCACGACAAATTCACCATAGCTACCTTAAGTGTATATGATACCGTCATAGCCGGAAATCAGTCATTGCTAGTAATTCCTCGGCATTCTCATCAATGCAAAGCGCCTTCCGACGAAGTTGGAAACAAAAGAATTCTTACAGTTTTTCCTAAGCATTGAACATAATACTTTGATATTCTATAAAACATCAAATTACTATTTAAATTGTACAACTTTGCTAATTTTTTGAAAAGTTTTGGTAAATATTTTTTATACTAAGAGTGAATAGATTTTAATGAAACTTATATTAAATTAAAGAACACTCTTTTGTCTACGCATAGAATACCATATCGAGTAGTAAATAAATCTGAAAAGGTTCATAAAATAGCAAAAAATGCGATGCTGCAAATTTTTCCTACTTTGCCATTTCTTTGAAAAGTTCCGGCAAATATTTTATATACTTAGAGTAAATAGATTTTAGTAAAACTTATATTAAATTAAAGTGCACTCTTTTATCTACGCGTAGAGTACCTTTTCGCGGTATAAATCAATCTGCAAAGGTTCATAAAATGGCAAAGAAAAGTTTGCGGATCAGGCAATGTGAACAATGCCTGATAACCACGCATTGTTAACATTACCGGCCTAGGTTCCAAACCTCCCCCGGCAATGCTAGCAATGCCTGACGTTAGACAATGTGAACAATGCCTAATCCGCTAATTTTTCTTTGCCATTTTATGAACCTTTGCAGATTTATTTATAACTCAAATTTGTATTCTACGTGTAGATAAAAAAGTGTACTTTAATTTAATATAAGTTTCATTAGAATCTATTCACTCTTAGTATAAAAAATATTTGCCGAAACTTTTCAAAGAAATGGCAAAGTAGGAAAAATTTACAGCATTACATTCTCTGACATTTTCTAAACTTTTGCAAATCGATTTATAACTCGAAAAGGTATTCTACGTKTAGATAAAAGAGTGTACTTTAATTTAATATAAAAATCATTAAAATCCATTTGCTAAAAGTATAAAAAATATTTACCAAAACTTTTCAAAGAAATTGCAAAGATGCTCAATTTACAGCATTGCATTCTCTGACATTTTCTGAACTTTACATGCTGAATTTATAACTCGATATGGTATTCTACGCGTAGACAAAAGAGTGTTCTTTAATTTAATATAAGTTTCATTAAAATCTATTCATTTTTAGTATAAAAAATATTTACCAAAACTTTTCAAAAAATTAGCAAAGTTGTACAATTTAAATAGTAATTTGATATTTCATAGAATATCAAAGTATTATGTTCAATGCTTAGGAAAAACTGTAAGAATTTTTCAGTTTCCGACTTCGTCTGAAGGCGCTTTGCATTGATAACAATGCCAAAGAATTATTAGCAATGACTGATTTCCGGTTTCGACGATAACATATATATATACACCTACATATTTACTTACGCTCTCACGTACGTGTGTGCGTACGTGTGCATACATGTGAAATTTCGAAAAAAAGAATATATTACTAACTACCTGAGATAAATAAATATTTGTATTTTCCTTCAGCTTTATCAAAAATAAAAACAAAAATCAAAGAAGTCGATAAAATATTTATCGAAAAAATATACAACATTAAAATAAATACGCGTATATAGGAAATGTTGAAACCACTTTTGGAATTACGCCCATATATTTGTAAATACTCTATATAATATACAAGTTAATAATTTCTTTCGCTCACGTTTTAATATTATCAATTGAATTCTATCCAACGAGATGATAGGATAATTACAAAATGTTAAAATACATAAGAGAAGGTAATGAAATATCATTTTACATAGACATAATAAATATAGTTTAGTTTAGTCGTATAAAAGTTAATTCAGGTATAACGAATAATCGTTAAATTCATAATATAAAGTACGGAATACTATCACGAATGTGCAAAGACTGTTTTAGAGAGTCGACACTTATGACACGACTCTTCTTCTTCTTCTTCACTGTCTCTATCTCTATCTCTTTCTCTTTCTCTTTATCTCTTTCTCTCTGTGTCTCTTTCCGTCTCGCTCTCTTTCTGTTACTCTTACTCGTTTGTAAAAGCAAACGTTTTCCGTCACCAGACGCTCAGACATAATTTTCTTCGTTAGATACCTAAAGAGGTAATGTTGGATGGAAAGCGCTCGTTATACAAAGTTAAATATAAACTTAGAACTCAAGTCACGTATTACTAAATGGAAAGGTACTCATAACATGTAAAAAAAAAAAAAAAAGAACAAAAATAAGAAACTACAAGTAAGAATCACAGATAGATAAAAACGGATTAAAAAACGGATTCATCATCTACTACTATTCTTTTTCTAATATACATGTTTTTTAAATATGTATGGTTAGTATTACGCAACTATGTATATGCATAGTATAATCAAAGTATGCGATGAAATTTTAGATATAAAAAAAAATGTAGGTTATATCAACATGGACCTGAAAAAGTCCTTTATTTATTTATTTATTTATTTATTTATTTATTTTTATTATCTGCATATATATAAAGGGTGGCTCAAACAAAGCGTTGCAAACTGATTTTTCATAAACTGACAAAAGAACTGCATTCATTTTTGCTGTAAAAAGATAATACGAAAGAGGTGTGATAAAAAGAGAGGGGATAACGCTACTTCAAAGAAAAATTTTCTTTTTATGCGAGTTTTTCCGAGAGCCAAGGTGATATATATATGTAACCCTTTAATCTAAATATAAAAAATTTATACCACCTTTTTGATTTAAAAAAAAAAAATTCTAAAGAGTTCCCTTATTACCTTCCTAAAAGTCACTTAAAAAAAAAATATTGCACACCAAAAGATAAACCCTTTGTACTAATTAATTAGTATAAAAATGAGATGAATATTTTTCTTATTTGTTGAGAACAAAAACTATTGTAACACCTTATTTGAACCATTTTATTTCTATTTATGATTTGTCAAATTTCTCATCCTTTTTTTTTTTTTTTTTTTTTTTTTTTTTGGTAAATCAAATTTGACTAGAGCACAAAAAGTTGATAAAAAT
Source organism: Polistes canadensis (assembly GCF_001313835.1). Taxonomy (NCBI): domain Eukaryota; kingdom Metazoa; phylum Arthropoda; class Insecta; order Hymenoptera; family Vespidae; genus Polistes; species Polistes canadensis. Next base: position 949,669 of record NW_014569586.1, read on the forward strand.
TCGAAGAAAAAGGATTCAATTTGTAACGGCTTAAATCAAATGAAATAATTTCTTTTTATTGTTTTTTTTTTTTTATTTTCTTTTTAGTATTCCTCATTTATCCATTTTTTTTTCCTTATCTTTTCGGAGAAGGATGCAGCAAAGCTTTAAGGTACAGACGAAACGAATTTACGTGAAAGAGAAAAATGTAGGGCAGTGAAGTGGGGCGAATCACGGAACGGTTTAAGAGAATGTCGGAATATTTGAAGGACTTACCCATTTGAGGAAACAGCAACGAGTGACGGACGATTCCTTCACCTCAGAAATATCTTTCAAAGCGTTTTACCCCAACTTCCTTTCTTTCTTCCTTCCTTCCTTCCTTCCTTCCTTTTTTACTTTTCTTACCTTGAACGGTCTCTCTCCTTCCCTACAAGAATTCAACGAAAAATAAGAATAAGAATAAGAAACATTGCGGAACATTTGTTTAAACAAAAGAAGAATAAACAATGAACGTTGATAATTAAGTTTAACAACTGTAATTAGTTCCTTAGATTTCCTTTCAATTTATTACTACACCGTATCTGACACTTTTATCATTTTATTAATATTTTCTTTATATATATATATATATATATATATATATATAATTTTCATTCGTAAACGTAATAAACTCTATAAATGTGCAGATAATTATGACAGTGGTGTGAGTCGAAAAATTAAACAAAAATAAAACGGATTTTATGATTGATTTATTTTATAATATACGAATGTAGGTTGAAAAGATTTGAGATTTTATCGATAAAAGAAGTTTATTAATTAATTATTTCCTTATAAATGTTTATTCTTCTATTTAATATTTTATTTATTAGATTATATCCGAAATGGGATTGATTTTACATGTCAAAATATACGTGTAAGTCGCGAAAAAAAGAAAAGTAACATTTGTTTAGTTTTAATTCTCGTTATTCGAAAAAATCGTATGTTAAAAATTCTTAATTAAACTTTTGTTATTCTATATCACCAAATTTATGATAATCATAGAAAAAAATCATATTTAATTAATCTCTTCATTATCCTCTGTATTAACTTTCTATCTAAATTTGATGCAACGATTTTTAAATTCCGCAAACATCCTTGTAGACAATTCGACGCTTAGAAATAAACTAAATGAAGAATAAATAAGTATCGCTAAAAGCGAAATATAAACATTACGATGGACAACAAATAAGTAAACATAAATGAAAGAAAACGTCAGTATCTTATAAATCATTGGAGAAATAGGTCAATTTACGTGTATTCCGCTAAATTTTCTCAACACGATTTTACTCCTCGATCAAAAACAAATCTTATTCTTTTTATTCGACTTTCTTTTTACGTATATAGAATTAAATTTTTATACCCATCCGAATACATCTTGTATATTACATAAATATATTATATTATATATATTATATTAATGAAAAATTTCAATTATATTTATATTATTTTATATATAAATTATATACATATATCAAATATATGTTATATTCGATCATCCCAGAAGTATCTTACTTTTTCTTAAAAAGTTTCACGTCCACAATATTTCTCATTTCTTTACTTTTCATTATTTATTTCTTATTAATAAAGCAAAGTGGACGGTACATAACTCAATCAAATAAATATTGTGCATGTAAAATTTAATTAATACAAAAAATAAAAAGACTTTCGTGATGACCCAATACAAAAAAATGTCCCTATCGAATTAAACAAATACAATATATAAATAATATTTCTAATTTTGCTCATAATATCATATCTCTCTCTCTCTCTCTCTCCCTCTCTCTCTTTCTTTTTTCTGTCGACAAAAAAATAACTTTAATAAGAAACCACGTAGCCATCACGAGTTAATACACGTAACACGTTAAAGTGTTTTCGCGGACGTCCATCGGAACCATCTATCGAACTTTTACTTAAACTTTGTTCTTTTTTTTTTTATTTTTTCCTACCCACCTCTCTCTTCGTCTCTCTCTCACACACACATCCTTTCTAGATCTCTCCTATTAATAATAAAGTTACTACTCTACATTGTCGAAAGGCAAGCTTAACGCACTTTACACAACCAACTCGAATATAGAGGTGTGAAAGTCGTTGTCAGACTTATCCACCGTTGCAAAAGTGTTTCGTCTCTCACCCCCCCCCTCTTTCTATCACTCTCTCTATCTCTCTCTCTTTACTCTTTCTCATACAGAGATATCCACGGAGAATAAGAAACTGAACGTGTCCAGGTCATAGAAGCAAAGTTTAAGAGGGATTAGCTATGTCAAAGTTAAGTCACAGAACGAGGATTACGTACACTTCACGAACGCGTGGATGTAGTTAACCCTTACACCAGCACTGATATACTAATTGAATTAGTTATTTCGAAGCGGAAAGTTAACACGGGCACGTCTACGTGAAGTTTTCAAGCTGAAATAGCTGGCAGAATCGACGTCAGCCCCTTTCACCCCTTTTTCCTTCAGCCACCTGCCCCTGCCCTTCACCCCTCGTTTTACAGACTACTACAACCACCTTTGAAAACTTCTTATTAACTCGAAAGTTTGATTTGGTATCGTTCCTGAGTGTTATTTAATTACCGATTTCGACGAATACGTGACGTTGATTTAAACGAAAAATAAAAAATACACACGCCCGCTAAAAATAAATAAGAAAAAACAAAAGGACCGAAAACAATCCCATTGCCAAAGTTCAACGCAAGGAGGGTGAAGGGGAAAGGGAAGCGGGGGTGAGGGGGGATTGGTATCGAAACAAACCTTCGATCGAGAGAAAATCAGTTGGAACGAAAAAACGCTACTCCTCGTTGGACGAATTTTAATTTTAACTAATATCGAATCGTTTGTTTTTGATTTTATTTTATTTTTTACCCCTTGTTGGTTTTTGTTTTATTTTTATTTGTTTTTAATTTTTTTTAAATCAACTTGTAAAAGATTTATTGTGAACCTCTTTCTCTCTCTCCCCCCCTCTCACGCGATAACACACGACAGAGAATAAATATATGAAAATATACTGTTAGTAACAAAAAAAAAAACAATTTTCAACAATGTCAGTTTCGTTCCCTTTTGTATTAGATTCAGCAACATTTATATTTGTTTTTTCCTTTATTTTATTTCTTTTTACTATTTATTTTATTTCTCGTAAATTTTGGAATGCTATTACAAACCTTCCTCTTCCTCTTGCTCTCTCCTCTATCACCATCTTTCACGATACGGCAACAGCAAATCGTAGCGCAAAACGTACATGTCCGATTACATTCAACGCGTGTATTACGTCGTCCACAGCTTTTGCATAATCCGCGTATATAATGAAATGGACGAAAATTAGCGATAAACTTATGTCGGAGCACTTTCATTAAAAATTCGGCGGTACTCGAGAGAGATACCACAACGGTGATACGCTGAGTTTTCCAGGGGAGGGGGCACAGAGTAAAGGGCGAGAAGGGTGAAAGTAGGTGGTAGAGGGTAGTATCGCATCGCGTGATGAAATTGGTGAGGAGGAGGGAGAGGGCGGATGGGAGTGTAGAAATTAATGGCTCGTCGGACCAACGCTAGGTCATTCCACTTGCCGACTTCGCATATAGGTTTACAGTGATAGTACCTAGTTTTGATGGTTTTCCAACTCTATCTGAGAGAGAAAGAGAAAAGCGTATTTCTCGAATTTATGAATACTATGAATAACACGTTACCATAGTGTGTGTTTAACATTACGATAACGTCAACTTTTGTTTTTGACATTTAAGAAGTAGTGTGTTAGTTCTATCGATCCCACTATAAATATATAAATATGTACAGGTTGATTACAAATGATTCATCGGGTTGCGTCAAGTTTGTGTCAAGGTTGCTTCTGGGTTTTCTTCTTTCTTTTCCTTTTCATGTACGTCATTATGTATTTGACTAGTAATAATTTGTAAAATATAATATTTTTAAATTCTATGAATCATTTATTTATATTCTGTATTTAGAAGTATTCATTAAATTAGGATTATTTTCCAATAATCAATAACGTTTATGTATATATATATAATTTGTAGAATTTATTTATACAAAGATAGAATGATATTTTTGTTGTAATTTAAGCTTTTATGAATGATAAATTTCTTTTTCTTCCTCGTTTATATATATATGTAGATCGATCGCGTTCGATAGGATTTTTTTAAATAAATAAATAGGTTCGATTAGCAATTACCAAATCGCGTGCCGATAGAACTGTATTTGTCAATGTAATCTCCAGATTGTGTAAGTGTGTACTGTTTCATATAAATATATATAAAACATACACATTGAAATCTGTGTTACAAAGGACTATCCAACTGAAGAGTGAGGTCTACACTTTTCATGCAATTACCGATATACACACGACAAGCAAACACGAATTTATAAACGATGGAAAATTAATGGTAAAGGTGACGCGATGACTCTACCTATTTTACGTTGTAGATTTTGACATCCAATTCGGGGGAAACTTAGATCCCATCTCGTTGATAAGATTCACGAAAAAATGTAATTAAATTTTTTTTAAGTTACTATCGTGTCGCATTGTGTAAATAAAGGCTTCTTTACTACATTTGTACTCTACCGTTAAATCAGTCGTATCATAAATATCTGTAAAAAAATATCACCAAATTTGAAAAAAATATACAAAAAAAGACCTTTATTTTCAATTCAAATTAATTGTCTTTTATACAGTTTATGAAATGAATAAAGTTTTTAACTGAAAAACTTATGAATGAATTCGTGGATATATATAATGTGTGTGTATGTATGATTCATACTTTTCAAACATTTATCTCCCGTGCTTGATGAAAAGCTGCCACTAGAGCATTTAATTGTATCGCCTCGCTACATCCAACTGCTACCCTTTTCTCGATTTCAGCCATTTTTATTATCAGATCTATGAGTATGTAATCTGGGAACTCAACTTTAAAAAATTATCATTACATTAAACTGCGGTCTTTCTAGTAAGTATTAACAATATTAACTTACTTTTATGTACAAATAAATGCAATTCAGTAAGTATATCCTGCAATGCGAGTCCTTTCTTTATTTTTAGATCTTGTATTTCTAATCACATGCGTTAAGGAAATTATTAGAACGATAAAAAAACAATGATAAAAATTATTCAAATATATCGAAAGGATACTACAATAGGATAATTCATAAGATTCATTTAGCAACCAGTTAGCAATATTTTTTATATCAACTGGGAGTGGATGTCCAACGCAAGAATATACCGTTTCCTCTGTGACAGATCCAAAAGCTAACCAAGTACTCTGAAGTATATTTAGTACTTTCCTCATATCGCCATTGCACAACGTCATTAATGCTTGCTTTCCATCTTCCATTACTTTCAAACTAATAATCAAAAGTATACTTATAAAATTCTATCCCTAATATTAAATAATTGATAGAAATATCGAAATGATAAATTACTTTTCCAGCTCTATAACCTCATTTAATCTTGGTAAAATTTGTTCCGATTGCAGTGGTCCAAATCTAAATTTGGTACATCTTGATTGTAAAGCCGGTATAATTTTGCCAAGATAATTACATATAATGCAAAAGCGTACATTCTCCGTATACTTTTCAATAACTGAAAAGAAAATATATTTCTTTTGTTTTCTTATAACAACTAAATTAAATAAACTTACTTCTCCTAAGAGCATTTTGAGCATCATTGGTCATAGCGTCAGCTTCATCGAGAATAATTAATTTAAATCCAGATCTGTACATAGTACCTGTACTAGCAAAATTTAAAATTTGTCCTCTGACTATACCTATTCCTCTATCATCGGATGCATTCATTTCTAATACCTATGAGTATGTACTACAATATTATAGTACTCTTATATACTGAGGTAATATTGTTAATAGATATTAAATATAAAACATGTAATACCATAGAATTAAATTGCTCAGGTTTGTAAAGTTTCCTAGCACAAGCTAATATAGTACTTGTTTTTCCTGTTCCTGGCGGTCCATAAAGTAGAAGATGAGGGAGTTGATTTTCATTTATGAATTTGCTAACTAAATATATAAACATAAAAAAACATGAATATGTAGAGGATCAGTATAAATTATGCGTTTATTAATTAAATTAATTACTAGAAAAATATTTACTCGTTTTTAGTATTTCTTCATGAGAGATGAGATCTTCCAACTTTTTAGGACGATATTTTTCAACCCTGAAAATAAAGTTATGAAAATATTGACAATCACAAGTTTCATGAAAAATGTATGTAATGATAGACTTACCATGGTAAATTGGTTGATTTCTCATTATCAGTAGCCATAATATTACTCAAATGTTTATTGTCTGTAATTAAATCTAAGGTTAGTTACAAACCCGCGCTTTATACTTCACTTATTATGGCATATTTTGAACATCTTGATTTTTTCAAATGGAATGTTTCTATTGGTCTAGAGATCGAATCAATCACAGCTAAGAAAACAAAAGTCATTATAAAGTTATAAAATGATATTTAAGCGTTTGATAAGTGCATGTTATTAGGAAATTGAAAACAAGATCGCATAAAAATCTGTCAAAAGAAAGCTTACCTCTTAAAAATATTTAACAAATATTTATGATTCGTCTCGAACGATCATTAAATTATTAATTTTATCACGATTATGGCTACGACGAGTGAGATATCAACGAACGATACAGAATTACTACGTGATCAAACACCAGAATACATGTTGCTTCCTAAAATGAAATTCAAATTAAGTTTAAGCGAATTTTGGGGAGAAGAAGAATTGAAAAATTCATTTCTAGATATTATAAAGCGCAATAATATGGCACCGTATTACCAAAAAGTTTGTCAAGATTTTTATTGGGACATGGATATGAATTTATACAACGAAATGCACGAGACTAACGTAGTTGCATGGGAAGAATTAGAAGCGGGAAATACGAATTTGAATCTCGATGAGGAAACTAAAGGAAATTGGAGAGAAATGCTTGAATATGCGTGTAAAATCGGTGACACCGATCGTGCTACGAATATTGCAACATCTATTTTCGAAAATACGAGTAATTCTTCTAGTATCCGAGCAGAAGCAGCTTTTTGTCTCTTTCGAATAGCTTATTTCAAAAGTAATGTTATTTCAATGGGGAAAACAATAAATAATATAAGCGATTTAATGGAAGGTATACATAGAAAATATTTCTGCATAAAAAATATAATTCAAATTTCTTGCTCTTTTTGCTTATCATGATTTTATCAATTTAAATAATTGCATTCATGTTTTTTTTTTTTTAGTATCTTGCAATATGGGTAGTAATTGGTGTTGTCGAAACAAATTAAAAGCATACGAAGCAATCTATTGTTTGGCAATAAGAAATTTCCCACGTGCAGTATCTCTTTTATTAGATTGCATTCCTACCTTTGAATCATACGAATTGTTGCCATTCAAGGATATAGTACAGTATACTATTTTGGCTGGTATGATTTCATTATCAAGATCAGAGCTAGATAAACGATTCAATAATAATGGAATATTGCAACAATCTTTAATTATCGAATGTTCAGCTTATATAGATTACTTAAATAGTTTGTATAATTGCCACTACGGTGATTTCTTTCAACATTTGGGATGGATTGAAATTGAGATGAAATTTGATCCTATTCTTCGTCCGCATTATCAATATTATGTTCGTGAGATGCGAATAAAGGCATATTCGCAACTTTTGCAAGCATATCGAACGCTCAGTTTAAATCGCATGGCTATTGAATTTGGTGTTACCGAAGATTTTATAGAACAGGAAATGGCACGATTTATTGCCAGTGGTAGACTGCATTGTAAAATTGATAAAGTTTCTGCTACTGTGGTTACAGTTAGCTCATCCGGTTGTGACAGAGGACAATCACCCAATGCTTGTTCCGATCGAGGATTGGTTTATCAAAATACGATCAAACGTGGCGATGTATTGCTTAATCGGTTAAAAAAATTGGGACAAGTTATTGAATTTTGATAATACCGTCCCTTCTCCTTTCTCGTGAATTTGTATTCCGCGCCGTTCGGTGTTATTTAGAATAGTATGAATTTGTTGTTAACTTTTATCTTTTTAAATTTGTGCCGTTATTTGAATTAGAAGAATTATAAGCATTTTATTTTGATTATATAAATATAATTGTGAATTTATATCATGTTAATAGAAAAAATTATATAGATTGTCGTTTATCTTTAACGACCTAACCTATAAAATTTATTTGTGCTCCTAAATGAATGAATGAACGAGCTCGGTAAAAATTATTTGTAATAATCAGGCATGGCACATAGAATATTTTTAGAACGTACTGGTATAATTCCAAAAGTAATAGCCAATGTTGCACATAAATTTAAATATTTGCTCGTAGTTGATTTCGAAGCTACTTGTGAACAAAAGACCTTATTATTACCGCAAGAGATTATTGAATTTCCTTGCATAGTATTAGATACAGATGATTTGAAAGTGAAGAATGTATTTCATCGATATGTAAAACCCAGGATTAATCCTAACCTGACATCGTTTTGCACTGAATTAACTGGAATAATGCAAGAAATGGTCAATGATGAAGATCACTTTCCAGTTGTATTTTCTCAATTCTGTACCTGGTTAAAGGAAAACAATTATTTTGATCCAATTGACAAGAGTGCTTTTGTAACGTGTGGCAATTGGGATTTAAAAGTGATGCTACCTAATCAATGTGCTACAGACAATTTACAAATACCACAAGAATTCAAACAATGGATCAACTTGAAAGAAACATTCTGCGTGTCATGTAAATATTTTCCTCGTAATTTAACAGATATGCTCTCTCACTTGAACCTTCCTTTCAAAGGTAGATTACATTCTGGTATTAGTGATACAACAAACATGGTTCAAATAATTCAAACATTGTGCAAGACGCACAAAGCACAATTTAAAATTACCAACAAGTTGGATGAGAACAAGATTTAAATCTTTTGAAACTTCAATATTTCTGTACAGTAAAAATGTATAAAAAGCCTTTATTAACATTAAAATATTGTTTTTATAAAATATAAAATACTTGTATATTTAATTCTGTACATTAAATGTTTAGTTACACTTAAAACAAGACACAAATTAATGTACGACGGCTACTTTTATCTTTACATCTCGTCTGTGATTTTCGGTATATATTTCTAATGTAGCTTCCAAACTACGTTGAACTTTCTGCTTGCATTTTATTCTTAAAGGAAATCCTTTACCAGCTGGTATCATACCCTCCGCTGGAAGTATACTAAGTACATCTGTATTAGATAAAACAGTTTCATATGGTTGCGCTACTCTGTTCGAACTTAAAATAGTCACGATTGCTTCATTTTTTATTGAAGGAATTAAGCTGACTACATCAGGAGATACTGTAAAATAATCATCGTACTTTTGTTGACATTCATTTATTTCATGGTCTCCTATTATTGTCCTGCAGGATATAGAAATAAGAATTATGATTAATTTAATATTAATATATTAGTATACTCACTAATTAACATTTAAGTAATAAATTCTCTTGTAAAACATTTCGATTATAATTCATATTAACAAATATACTTACTCCAATGGTAAAAAACTTTTTCCACTCGATTCATAAATATGACTGTTATCGCTACAAAGAGAATAAAATATTTGTGATTCATCTGCGCTATCATGCATCATAGATAATGACTCATCTGCATTAGTCTCCACGGTTAACATTATTTCATGTTGACGCACTCCATGACACAAATCGCTAAGATTGTGCTATACATAACTTGAAATGTTAATATCCAAAATAGCAAAGACAATTAATCATAAAGAAAATATTGAACACATTATATGATAAAACTTACTAATGAATCGTTAATTAAATTTAAATCCGACATCATTTGTTCCCCAGGAAAAATTTTACAGAGCGGATAAACTATATTTCTAAACGGTTCGCTTTCGCCTCCATTTAAATCACTCGCACTCTTAATTTTACTATACAACCGACGTATTCGCCAACGCGTCGGTTCATCGCCATAGATAATATTTATAGTTCCCACATGGCATACATTGGAACATTGTCGCAATAGTACTAAGTCTTCCTTTTTTGGTTGAAACTCTAATGTAATCCACTGAGTTTCTTTAGGTTCCAATAAGAGTTCTGTTGGATTTATTTGCCAACTGGAAAGCATTGAAGGATAAATAGCTGAAAAAAAATCGTTTATTTCCAGCACTTATATAGAAAATAAAATGTAGAATCAAATAAAAAAATGTGTGATAGAGGATATAAATAATATACCTTTAGGCGTTAATTTGACTTTAGCATACGAACAAAGATCACCGATATTCTCTAATTTAATATTTGCATTTAAAATCCCGCCGGAACTCAATTTGCCAAGAGGCAACCACATTTTCTCACCAATATCTTTAACTATATTAGATATAATGACTCTACCGAAACCACCATAACCATATAAAAATATCTACAAATATTTTATATTAAGATAAATGAACAATAATATATTAACTAATAACTATTTATATTAAAGAATCTCTACACGAATAAAATATTTACTGCTTTCGTAGGACGTGATTTATTATTTTCTTCTTTTTTGATCTCGTAGTGACTAAAAACAATTTTTCCAGTAGCTGCACCAATATGACGTGGACAAAATACGACAGAAAGTGTTTTACTTTCCATACGATGCAATAATAGCACAATATTTGGACTTGTTATTTGATGATCTTTAAGAAACTAAAATATTATTTACTTATTATTAATTATTTAAACAGTACACGTTATTATTTTATTTATACTTACTAGAAAACTATTATTATTATCGAATATATGAACTTGAAGTTTTATTCTGTTCTCGCTCATATTACGAATGGTAAATTCTTTGATATTACTTTTATTTGGCTTTATAGAACCCCATACTAAAGCAGCGTGCGTTGATTTAATAGGAATTTGATCTCCAACAACAGTTGAGCCAGATACTGAACTAATTGGAGAATTTCTTCCAGATCTAATACAACGATTATCATTTTATTAACTGTTATAACAAATAATATAATTATAGAATTTACCTGCTGGAATGTATACTTTGTGGTGAATTCGGAGAGATAGCATTATACAACTGTTGCGGCGTTTCACAGCGTAAATGATTTTCGTGTTCTATCTCTATAGGTACATTTTGTTTCCCAATTAAAGAGTAATAATAAGAATTATTACCAGCAGTTAACTTAATTTTAACGTGTCTGTAATGATTGTATTATTATATATAGATAATATTAAAATATTGAGAATAATGTAAACTTATCAATTTATTAATTTCACAAAAATAGCTTACCTATCACGAATATCATTTTCACGTGGCTTAAACGTTATTAAAAATTTATCTGTTGCATTACGCTGTAACATTAGACTTTCAGGTTTAATAGAAAAATCTTCAACAAGATGTGAGGAATATTCATCTTGTACTATGGATGCTGTTATTAGAATAGGCAACTTTCCTAAATTAATAATAGTAAAATATTTCATCTTTTTCTTGGGAATTTCTATAGGTAATTCGGTATCAACAAGTTGTATTTTACATTGGGCTATTTTAACAAACAGTGGTATTTCTTTGATCATTACAGCATCATCTTTTTTGTTATTTGCTTGTATTAATAGTTTTGCTTCTACATTGACCAATTGATTTTGCAATAATTCTGACAAATTAAAAAAAAATTTAATAAAATTTAAATAATAAATAATAATCGAACATATTTTGTATTGTTATTACCTGAAGTTAACAACGATGAGGTTCCTTCGCATTGTACAACTGCAGTAAATTGTTCGCGAGGTTTAAGTTCATGTGTCAAATCATCTTGTAAGTTATTAATGCTAAAAATTTTGGGACCATCCTATGATTGTTAAACATACTTTATATTAAGCTGTTAATATACTTTATAATTAATTCAGCTCGAATAATTAACAAGAAAAGAGAAAAATCTTACGTGTACAACCGACAGTGTTATAGGTAGAATCATATTATTTTTATTTTGCAATTTAATGGATAAAGTTTTTATAGTATTCTCAAGAATGCTATCAAAGTCAAGTTCTTCCTGTGGTGTTAATACATTTACTTGAAGTTCCTCCGATTCAACATAGATCATGTGTTTAATTATTAATTCTTTTCCTGTTACCATATCAGTCGTTATTATATTTAATATTACTATCACAGGATTAGTCTTCTTTGTTACTTTTATACCAATCTAAATATTTACATCGTTTAATAAACATAGTAATCTATTCTATTCAAATAATTTTATATGTTTCTATTTATGTATACCTTGATGGACCGAGTTGAATTTGGTTTTATAAGGATTTTATCTTGGGGTAAATGAAGTATTAAATTTTGCTTATCTCCTTGTAATTGATATGTACTAAATAAGCAAATAATCCATTTATCTCCTGTATTCGTTAATTCGATATCCGCTTCTCTCGATATACCAACGATACAACAACAAATTTCTTGACCATTTTTGGTAAGAATGATATCTAAAAAATAATTTGCACGTGTCGACATTAATATTTGGTTTTTTTTTTAATAATTAAATATAATTGTATTTTACGAAGCATTTCTACCTTGTAATTGAGATGTTGTTCCCAAACTTGACCGTTCAACAGTTGATAATTGTTGTACGCTACAGTCCTCCTTAGATGTATATGAAATATTTTCTTGTTTGAATGATTCTTTTCTTTCCATTACTGATTTATTAGAATTTATTTTGGATAGAGATAATTTATTATCTTTTAAAATAGATTGCATATCTATTAATTGAATTTCATCTAAAATACGATCGATATATAAATTTAACATATTATTTTAGTATGATCATGATAGATTTTAAATTTAGTAGTTTAACTTAATTAATCAATAATTACAGACCGGTATCCAACTGCTGTTGAAGATTCATGGAACTTTCCTCTTCCTTTTTTAATGATATTATTTGAGGAATATCTTCCAAAATATTATTAGTATGTAAATCTAAATTAGACGTAAATGTTAACATTCTTGGCAAAGTTTGCTTAGTCTCTAATGTTTCGGTAAGGGTTTTACTATCTAATGAAAGTTTAGATGATATATTATCATCTTTAATTTTAATAGCACTTGGAGTCACAGGCATAGATCGTCTGTCTGAAGAAGAAAGCATATACGTATTGCCTTGGTCATTATTTCTTTCTAACTCTTTCCTTTTTTTTTTGGCCATTATAAGTTGATCTACTAATCTTCGCGGAGTACAATTGTCGAGGTCTTGTAATGCTTGAGCAATACTACTTAAACTCATAATACTGTGCTCTTCGATATTTTGTGTCACGTTTGTAAGAATCTGCTCCTTTTCTCTAAATGTCGAGGATCCTATAAAATACACAAATATAAATGTAATTTGAAAAAGAAATAGAAATATTGATATCAAATATTAAAGTTACCATCTACAATGGTTGAATCGACTAAAGGTATTAATTGTCTTTTTTTTTTAGGACTTTTAACAGGTATTCCTAAAGGTGGTCTTTCCGTAATATTATTTGACAAGTTTCCAGTATTTTCACTTTTTCTTTTGAAAAATTCACCGATAGATATTTTACGTCCAATGCTAGATCTAAACAAAATTAATAAAAATTAGATAAATAATTAATTTTCTTCTTAAAAAAATTAATTGTAAATAACTTACTCCACCGATACATCCAATTCTCCAATAATACCAGAAAAACACGACAAATCTAAATATTCTTTTTCCGAATTAGTTTCCAAAGGAGAATTGTAAGTATAGTTATGTTTCCAGGAAGGTTCATCAGCTAATAGATGACTATTTATTTGAGAGATAGAATAAAACTCTTCATCTTTAAATTGAGCTGCCTGTTGTTCCGCTATAATTGAATCAAAACTAATTCCTCTTGCGCTCTTTGGCGAAAAAAAAGATTCAAGTTTCTCATTTTTACTCATTTCTGAAGAACGAGCTGTTATTTCATTCAGCTTAAATACAACCTGAAAATAAAATAAGCATATTTATATTTAATATTCTTTTCACTTTTTCAATGAAAAATATTTCCAGTACTTACACTACTCGAATATTTCGGATGTATAGTATCCTGTTGTTCCGACTTATTATCAATATTATACTTAAAAGAATTACCATCTACTTGATCTGAAGAATTAACGTAATCTCTTATAGTTTCTATATTAACATCATCCTCTTTATCAGAATCTAAAAAATAATATCATTTATGAAAAATCGATAAATATATAGACATACATAAATGAAGTCTTCTATATCTTTTATATATATGTATGCGTATTAATAATATTAATTCTGTAATTACCGGAAGAAGATATTGAACCTTTAATATTGCTACATTTTCTAAGTAACTTCCTAGCGAGTTCTTGCTCAGCATCTAATTTATTGGATTCTTCTTTCATTTTATCGTTTATTTCACTTGTTTCTTCTAATACTACCAGATAAGAATAACAACATTACATTTAACTTTATTGCTAAGGTTCATATTGGCAATACTTACAACTTGATATATTGTTAAGAATACCTAACGAAGAATCATCTGACTTTAGTAACATATTGGTCTCACGTAAAGACGGTCTAACAAAATTCTCTTCTATGAATTTCATATCAAGATATTTCTTTTCAAGTCTACAAATAATTATTATTTTTAAGTTTATGTCAAATGTAAAGAAAAAGAGGAAAAGAAAAAAAAGAAAAATTGAAAAAAAATCATACGTAGACTTTCTCTGTATTGTTGACGAAGCCTTTGGCATAGGAGTGCACAATAATGTTATATCCAACTCAGTATTAGGAAATTTTGGCGGGGTTGACATTATGAGATTATAAATTATTGTTATTAATTATTATGAAAATCTTTAATATCCTTTTATCTTTTAATCTCTGAATAGGATCAAATTAAATGTTATTTTTGATGGATAATGTAATAAATAAATGAAAACAACGAACCACATCATTCGAAAGAGATCCTCTGACAGTCTATCCATTCGTTCAATGTTAACGTTCAAATTTGAAAATCTTAAAACATTGTCATGAACATAGTGAAATAGATTGCGCTTATAAGATGGCGTAAGTCGTTGCTAAAAACTTTTCAGTATTAAGTTCGTGATCAAACTTACGATTAAATTTCACTTTTATATTGATAGGTGACTGTAGTATCGTGCCGATTTCAATGCCCTCTGGATTTTCTATTTTTATGATCTCTCGTATCTGAGTATATGGAAACAAAAAAATTTTAATAAATAAATTGTTCATTTATAGAAAAAAGAGAGTGTGTTGGTTAGTGTAAAAGTTTAACATTTATTATATGCATTATTACAAAATGCAATATTTTTATAGTACGTATCAGTAAAAATTTTGTTTGTATAATTTTATAAAATTAATTAGAATTATTGTAATTTATCGACTTGTAGCAATATTAAATGCAAAATATCGTACAACGAAAGAAACATTTTAAATTCAACAAATTGGCGGCACTTTGTTGTAGTAAGATGCGCAATAGATTTGTACGCATGATTCCACGTAGTGACAAGCAGTGAAATAACATAACCTAAGGTTTGGTCTGTAAATATTTAGTTATTATAAATTTCCATTTGTTTATGGATTAAATCGTAAAGATAATCAAATAATAATAGAAAATAATACAAAATGGTGTCTGTTTTAAATACCGTTGATACGAATCACGAAGATATGATCCATGATGCTGAAATGGACTATTATGGTTTGAGGTTAGCAACATGCTCAAGTGATAATTCTGTAAAAATTTTTGACTTAAAAAATGGATCCCAGAGTTTAGTTGCAGATCTTAAAGGGCACGTAGGTCCTGTTTGGCAAGTCGCTTGGGCACATCCCAAATTTGGAAATATTTTAGCTTCTTGTAGCTATGATAGGTTGGTTCTTTTTTATTTTTATTATTTTTTTTAATTAATAATTATATATATATATATATATTGTCACACATGCAAACAATTTAAATGCAAGCACATAGATTTGACGTACAATTTAATAAGTTTTTATTTCACATATAGAAAAGTTATTATTTGGAAAGAACTCGGTGAATGGACTAAAATTTATGAACACACAGGACATGATTCTTCAGTCAATTCAGTTGCTTGGGCACCACACGAATTTGGCTTGATTTTAGCCTGCGGTAGTTCAGATGGTTCTATATCTATACTCACTAACAACGCTGATACCTGGGATACACAAAAAATAACAAATGCACATACTATTGGATGCAATGCGGTTAGTTGGTGTCCTGCGATAGATACCAGCTTTGATTCTAATAACATTCAGCAAAAGACTGGTCCTATTAAGAGATTAGCTACTGGAGGTTGTGATAATTTAGTTAAAATATGGAAAGAAGAAGGTGACCGATGGGTGGAAGAAAATAAACTGGAAGCTCACAGTGATTGGGTAATTCAATTTTGTATCATTTATATTCTTCAATTGAATTTTTAAAGAAAATTTTGTTTTAATTTAATTTTGCTTGCTAGGTACGTGATGTTGAATGGGCACCAGCAGTTGGACCTTCCAGAGGTACCTTAGCTTCTTGTTCTCAAGATCGTAGAGTTGTTATATGGACATCGAATGATTACTTAAATTGGACATCTAAAGTTCTTAATATTTTTGATGATGTCATTTGGAATATTAGTTGGTCTTTAACAGGTGGTATTTTAGCAGTTAGTGGTGGAGATAATAAAGTTTCACTTTGGCGTGAAAATTCGGAAGGTCAATGGGCATGCATTTCCGAATTGAACAAAGGTCAAGGCAATCTCAATAATACAGATCAACGTGCTTTGTAATTTAACTAGTAAAGTATATGCTATTTTATATATACAAATATACATATTAATAGAAATATATTATTGAAAAAGCTGCTTGATAGCATACACGTCCTTACCAAAATTTAAAAATATATATAACATTTTCAAATTTACATTAAAAAAAAGTAATTCCATTTAATTCTAAAAGATTTTATTCCATTGTAAATTTGCAGCTTAAAAAGTATACAAATTTGTATACACTTTGTCCAAATGTACATATTACAAGGAAAAAAAAGAAATTATATTAATTGACAATATTTATTACACAATACTTAATACATTACTTTAAACATTTGAATATTTCTTAAATTATCTATTTATAAAAATATCATAAAATTTTCATCATCTTCAATTATTGTTTTTCTTAAATTTTACAATAATGAATTAATCTTTGTATTTTATAAACATCCTGATCCTTCTTCATTTCCAACAAGAGAAAGTATTAAATTTACAATAATAGTTTATTCCATAATTATTCTTGAATGTATAAGGATGCAGCAAAAACTATATCACGTTTTATTGCTGTTGATGCTTCTTCCATTTTGCCTTTTAAAACTGGATCACCAATCGCCACAGCTGCATTTTTCATATCTTGCAATGTTTCATTAAGTTGTTGAATGACTCTGACTATAATACCCTCTTGAACATCAACTTTTTGCATTATTTCAGCAAATGATTTTGCTTGTGCCCATTCATAAACGGCTTCCATCAAAGAAAAATTCAATGGTTGCAGCGTATTTAAATGATACTCTTGTTCTAATTTATGTAAATCTTGATGCAAATTATACAAAACTATAGATTCCTAAAAAGAATAAATGGTTAATTGATAACAATCAATCGTTATGTTTTTATACTGTATAGAATATATAGTAATTTTAATAATATAGAAATTATTAAAAATAAACAAGAGATTCTATTAAGTCTTACTTTTTTTAAATGATTAAAATTAGGTGGGAGCGAAAATTCTTCATCCTTTTGTTGATATATCACAGCAGATAATAACGCAGCAATTTTAGCTGGTTCCAAAGGAGTTAATACATTTTTTAAAATAAGCTCCGTTAATATTAACTCATTAACTCCCATTTGTAATGCCACTCTACCTTTTAAAGCAACTGCAAATATAAATATAAAATGATATATAAAAATTATTTTCATAACTTTAAAAAATAAATTACTAAAATATATATAGAATATAAAAAGATTACTGACCTCTTTCATCGTTATCTATATATCCCAGACGTTTAAGTAGTGCAACCATATTTATATAATCTGGATATAAAGATAATCCTTCATCACTGAGTTTTAGCTGAAGTTTTTTTTGTTTTCTGTATAATTCCATACGATGAAATACGACTTCAAATTGTTCCTCAAAGTTTGGTATATCTGTACACTTTATTTTTTCTAGAGCTTGCATTTGTTTGCGTAAGTGTATAAATCTAGGATTTAAATTTTCAGGTACTTTCCATTTTACGTATGGTGACAAAATATCATTATTTTTTTTAGAATGTACAGATATTGCCATTAATTCTTGAACGATTGCTTGACACGTAGGTCCAGGTTTATCATTCCTATACACAATTTAAGGTTTCATATATACATTTAATAAACTTTTCAAAAATCGATTAATTATTATTTTTAATGTGTCATTTTACGTTCTCCCTTTCGAGTTCGAGTCACTTCTCACACCTATTCAATACTAACATCTATCTAATCCATGTTGCTAACCGTGCCCACGTTGCTTAACTTTAGTGATCTGACGAAAACTAGTAATCCAATGTGGCTAGGCCGTTGACTGATTTATTTATTATTATATTATTATTAGACTTACCTAAATCTAAATATTTGTCTCTTTTCCCAATCTTTCAATACCATATTGCAATCGATCTTAAGAAGATGATTTGTTATTTCGATTAAATTCCACGGAGAAATAATGATTACTTCATGCGACGGAGCTCCACATGGTATAAAATAAGTCTTTTTGGTTAAAGCGATAATATTATACCAATTTTCAGATTTTTCTTTATTAATTTCATTATCTGAATTGTCCGAATGTCTATCAATGTTAACTTCTTGCTGATTTCCATCTTTTAATACGAATACTTGATATTGATTTCCAAAGACTTTAGATGAAATGACTCCCAACAGTACACCTAATTTTCTAAAATGATTTTTATACGATACTATTACAACTCTACCCTTGGATAAACTTTTCTTCGCTTGTTTATTTTCAAGCATAAAGGGTTTTAAATAACGCAATTCTTGTAAATAATTCATTGCTATTTCATAGAAATTAGATAATTCTTTCTGTACATCCGTTAATGGTGGTAAACTTGCTAACTCTTCTTCTACTTTATTTAAATCAGTTTGATATTTATCTTCTTTTAAAACTAAACATGATTCCTTAAATGATCTTCGCATCATGGATTGTACAGTAACTAGTTCATTAGTTCTTCTCAAATTTAAAACCATACAATATGTTACTTTAAATTGTGATTCCAGTGTTTTTGATTCACCTTTCATCAAAGGCCTTAATTCAGTAAAATGTGGAATTTCTTTATGACACATTATAATAACTGTTCCAGTTGTGTCGTGGCCTCTTCGACCGGCACGTCCAGCCATTTGAATATATTCGGTAGGAAGTAACATTCGAAATACGTTGCCATCATATTTTTTTATTGAATCGAATACTACTGTCCGGGCTGGCATATTAACTCCCATAGCAAATGTTTCAGTTGCAAATAATAACTATAAGAACAAAAAGGTATCTTTTTTACATTTTCTTTTTACTAAAATATATAACCATTTTTATATATACAGGATGTCTTGTAATTAGTGGTAAAACCAAGTAAGGGCTGATTTTGCATGACAAACTAATTGTAAGTCAAAAAGTAGAATAAAATTTGTTCATACAAAGCTTTGTTTTAGGGAAAAATAAGTTTGAAAATTAATTGAAAATTAAACTTGCAGCTTTATAAACTGAAAGCATTGTTCAATAAGTATAAGAGTAGAACCAATATAAGAAATATCATCGTACTGACAATATTTGTAAAAATATTAAGAAGTACGAAAACGTTCTTCGAAATATCAGAGAATAAGATAGTAAAATTCGCTCGCTTGTATCAGCAGTTACAGGACATCCTATATAGTGTAATAAATTTGATAATAAAATACAAATAAATTACCTTAACAACACCCATTTGGAAAAGAATTTCAACAGTTTCCTTTAAAATGGGTAATATCCCACTATGATGTATACCAATGCCTCTTTCTAAAAGGTTTTGCATCATACAAACTTGTGGTAAATGTTTGTCAGTACCTTTCAAATATTTCATAGTATGCTCGAAGAATGATCTAACTTGCATTTTTTCAACGTGATTAGTTAACGTAATATTTTTTAATTTATTCGCATTAGTATCGCAACGTTTCCTAGACAATGTGAATACAACGACAGGTAATTTGTCCTAAAAGAAAATGCATGTTATCTTTTAGATAAAAGCTCTTAAAATAACAAAATAAATATACTTGTGCTTTTTTGATATCGTACATTTCTGCTTAAAAAATGTACAAAATCATATAATATTTCGTCGTAATGTTTCATATCATCGAAATAATTGTTTCCATCTTTTTTGTCATGCTTTGGAAATTTTTTAGTTGCTGCATACCATCTGTAAAGAAATATGTTTGTACATTAAAATTAATTCTCTAATACTACATTAAATTTATTTTTAATTAAATTTTTATATATATATATATATATATACAAAACTGATAACAATGGATGTGTGTAAATATATATAGATAATAATAAAAGAAATAAAAAATCATTTATTAATAAAAATAAATTTATTACCTATTTAATAAAAATTCTTCATTTTCATCAAGAATTGTAAGTAATTCGCCTTTACTTTTAGTATTATTAGGAATAAACAAATAATGCTTCAATGGTACTGGTCTTTTCAATGTGCTGATTACATACATTTTCCGCTTTTTTATACGACCAACCCAATTTGCAAATATTATCGGTTTCGGCACAGTCGCTGACAACATAACTATATTTACTGTTTGTGGTAAAAGAATCACAATTTCTTCCCATACATGACCACGCTATATATTTATAAAATATCATAATTATGAAACTTTAAATAATATTAAATAATAAATGATAGATAATAAAAAAAAATGAATAAATGATTTAATATGCTATATCTAAGAAATAAAAATTATTACTTTATTATACACATTATAGATAGTAAATAATAATCTTTTGTAAATAAATATTATATGTATATGCAATGAAAAAAAATCAATAATTCGTTGATCTTTGTAATAGTTCCAAAATAATACTTACATCTTCATTATTAATGTAATGTACTTCATCAAATATTACAAATTCCAAATCTCTAAGAACTTCTGATGCCCCGTATATCATTGATTTTAATATTTCTGTGGTCATAATAAGACAAGATGCGGTCTCATTGATTTGAACATCTCCTGTTATTAATCCAACGCTGTCAAATTTTTTTTTAAAATCACGAAATTTTTGGTTTGAGAGTACTTTTATAGGAGAAGTATAAATTACCCTTGAATAATAAAATTACAATTTTCAAATAAATATGTTTAGTTATTTAAAAGAAATTATTAGATTAATTGATAAGTAATACTTACTTTGTTAGGTGTTTTTGAGTTAATGCGATAGCATACTCAGCAACGGTAGTTTTTCCTGCAGATGTGTGCGCCGCAACGAAAACATTACAATTTTCTTCTAACTTAAGTATTGCCTGCTTTTGAAAAGTATCTAATTCGTATTCGAATGTCATTGCTGGATCAGGAATTTTCGTTTTGAAATCTGTTACTGGTACAGATACATCTATTTGTTCTGCCCATTCCATTTCCTCAATTTTATTTGATTGTAATTCATTAGAAATTTTTAAAACTGCTATTTCTTGCTTTTCTGATGGTAATGGATTATCATCTGTTTTAGATATTTCTACAGTTTTCTCTACATCATTTTTCTTTTTCATTTCTTCTTTAGATTCTTCTACATTTGGCCAATCAAGCTTA
Source organism: Polistes canadensis (assembly GCF_001313835.1). Taxonomy (NCBI): domain Eukaryota; kingdom Metazoa; phylum Arthropoda; class Insecta; order Hymenoptera; family Vespidae; genus Polistes; species Polistes canadensis. Next base: position 971,595 of record NW_014569586.1, read on the forward strand.
CATTCTTCTTCCTCTACGAGAGCCATTAAATTAATTTTATTTGTTGTATCATCTATAGTTTGTCTTTCTGGTTTTGATATATCAACAAATTTCTCTTTCTTCTTTGGCGTATTATTATCAGCTTCAAATTCTATACCAGAACTGAATCCTTCCGGTAGTGTTCTTAAATTCCTTTCAAAATCAATATCTTCTGTCGTCTCTTCCAATACAACAGGTTCATCGAAACCGCCAGGCCAAAATGGTATATTAGTAATTTTACCTAAAGTCGAATATTACCTTTTATATCAAATTTCATCAAATATTAACACTTTCATTCCGGCACAATCTACCGTGCGCCTATATTCTCTATCAAGTTTATGATCACAAGCTCAAGATTATGGTTTCACTGTGTAGTAGGTTTAACAACAAGTATATATTTTTCTGAAGACATACGATATTCAGAAATGATAATTTTGCTATTCAAAGGGAGGTATGCGCTCAACGATTAAATAAAATTAAAAAAATAAATAAAAAATTGTATCTATAAGGCTTTTCATGAATGCCACCTATATATGGCGCTCAGTATGAAAGGGTGAAATTAACATACAATATATACAAATATTATAATTGTAAAAATATATTTGTTAAATATTTGGATAAGTTAATAAAGTACCTCTAATGTCATCCGTAACAGCTCCAGGTATACGTTTCATTGACATTGAATTTTTCGAATTTTTTCCTACTTCTTCTAACATAATTTCTTGCATTTGTCCAAGACACCCTGTTATTGGATCACGATCAAATTTTAATGTTGTGCCATGCGGTGATAATTCATAATTTAATAAAGAAACAACATCAGGTTCTCTTGGCCAATAACATTGAGCAAAATCAATTTGATGTATCGGAAGCTGTTCAGGGCATTCCACATAATTTTTTAATATGGTATTTATGTTAGGCCAAATTGGTGGGAAATCACATTTTTGCTATAAAGTGTATATAGAATAGATATTACAAAATATATAAAACATTAATATTAAATTAAAGGAAAACGATATAATATCTACCGTATAATATATATATGAAAAATATATCAAATAGGCATCGTAAATATTTTTAAAAACTTACGTCCATTATGAAATATTTTATATTTCCTATCACTTCAGTAGAGGTTATTAATAATATTTACAAGACACAAGTTGTTACTGATAAGATTTGAACATGTATTGAACATGACCTAAAACACCAAAAATAGAAATAAAATATGGTCAAAAATAAATATTAAAATAAAATGTATTCATTTTTTTTGTATATAATTTATTAACAGCAATTTTTTGTAACAAAATCAATTTAATATCTATATGTTCCAGTAATGTTTTAAGGTTATGTATGTTAACCTTTTATTTATTTTCGAAGAACTAAATATTTACAAAACACTTCAATACTCTACAAAAAAAAATTAATTCTTTATAAATTTCATACTCGTTCTATTTGTGCAAAAAACGATAAAATAAAGAAATAAAATTACTTCATAAAATAAATTATAAATGAAACATGATTAGCAATCTTTAATATGACACACTTAAATCTTCTATAACGCGATATAAATAAATCGTGTTATAGGAAAGTTGACAGTTCATAAATACATAATAATTATATCATTTTTATTATTTATATATTTTCACCTTGTATTATTTCAATCCCAAAGCTATTGCTAGTTATTTACAGTTTTCGAAAATGTATATTTCTAACACAATCAAATAAGAAAATTATAGATATTAAATGATAAGATATATATGGAAAGAACAAAAGAAAGAAAAGATTTTCTATCCTTAAGTTAAGAAATATCTATATTTATAATAGAATAATTCAGAGGCAAATAAAAAATAGATACTAGCGAACGAATAAAAGTAGCGTTGTTTGATGAGTTTAGTAAACATATAATACCATTTAAAAATATATGTGGCGCCACAGGTTAATGTAAGCATCGATCCGTCGGAGGGGGCATAAGCGAAAGTAGGATCTACAACCGCGCCCTCTGCTCTGGAGGACAGTTCTCTCTTTTCGTCATTAGGAAGGTTAAAAGAACAGGGGTTGTGAAAGCAATACTTGGTTACTTCTACATCGTAATAGTGCGCCATACGTATACCATATATTTCTTGTACTAATCGATCAACAGTTTGGTAAATTATGAAAATTGAACTAAAGTTTGTAAAAAACTATATAACTTTGATCAACGGGATAATAACGTATCTAGGAAACAGTCTAAAGTACACCATTGAATACTTTTGATATAATAACAATTTTATTTCATTATAATTAAAACAGTCTAAATTCTTTGTGTAATAATACGCTTTTGCATTTACACGTAGATACTCGATAGAAGGTTTAAAACAAACAAGAAAAACTGTGTTCCTTTCATTTTCTTTAAGACAAAAGTGCAAAAAACATTGTTCATTTATTAGTGAAACTTATGCGACACCTGTTGGATTTGCCGTAAAATAAAACGCTAACTTAAAAATGGCGCCACAAAATATATAACTCAAGTAATAATATTTCCTTATAAAAACATTTATTATTATTTATAACAGAAAATTAACAACGTTCATTGTAATACAACCATTTTACATTTGGCGGCATTAGTAGAATTATTATTACCTGAGATTTATGATATAAACAATAGGAGATTGTCGATTAATCGAGTATCAACGTTTTCTCTTTCGACTTTATCAATCTACGATAAATATTTATCAATTAATTTGCTATTTATTCATTCTGTTTTTCTATTTTTCTCTTTTTATAATTTTAAATCAAATAATTTAATAAATAAATAAAGATTGGAACATTATAAAATATATGTGTATATATATCACAGATATTTCATTATCATCATCATCATCATTATGCAAGGAAAGGAATAATATAAAAGAGATATAACTTTTTAAGAGATATAACACTTCTATAACAAAATGCAATAATTCTTTAAAATTGAAATAAAATCATCAAAATCGTTCTGTTTCAACAATCGACAGAACCATTTTGCTTTCTTATATTGTCTATCGATAATTACATTTACAAAACTCTAATTCACAAATACTTCAGCAAAAATAATCGAACATGCCTATTAATAGAACTTAAAATTTATTAAAAATTTAAGCATAAAATATCTTAATATATTATATATGGAGATATTAATATCATTTATACATTACACATTCAGATCATAACTAATAATATTATCATTTCTTTTTTGTAACTATACAAATGCAGAAATATTTTTTTTTTAATTCTTGGCATATATTATCACAATGTTTGCATTATAAAATACTTTTTTCGTAACGTATTATTCTCAAGATAATATGTATATATACAATATTTATTTTGTTTATATACATTTATGTGGAATAATTGATGGCCTGTAAATATAATAATTTTTGTATAAATATATGAGCAATTTATGAAAAAAGTACACAAGATGATAAAATATAATTGAATTTTCGAATGTTTCATAATATGATGGTAAATGAAGAATTATTAAAATAATTGTAAAATAATGATAATTAAAAATATACATTTTTGATAGAATAATAAAGTCTATAACATAACTATATAAATAACATAACCCGATGCAAACAGATAGCAAAACTGAACTGTTTTTATAATGATAATTACTTATGTATTTTACATATTATTATACACATATATATTGTATACATGAGGCAGTCTTAAAGAATAAAAGGAAGGTAATTTATAGATTCAAAATGTGAGTTAGATAAAAGTCTAAAATTTATAATGATCAGCATTAGAAGAAAGATAACTTGTCAGTCAATATAGATGCACAGAATTATTATTATGTAGACTGTCTCAGCAACAAACAAAATTTATATCGGTAGGCCATCCATTTCATTAATAATTACATGTCTTTTTGTAAGAACAATTGGAGACAATGGAGTTTTACAACGAATAATATCAGAACAGTCACTCTTACTGTCAAAAATACACCCGGAGCTACTATTTTTATCACTGATATTTCTACAACTGCACGGTACACGTTCTGGAGAAGAATCTGGATTCTTGAAAGAACTGCATATACTACGATTTCCAATACTTGTACTATCACTATCGCTTTCACTGTCTATGCTAGATGCAGAGCTATCATTCCTTTGTGCTCTTAATGCTTCATTATCTTTTTTTAGTTCTTCATTTTGTTTTACTAAGTCATCTATTCGTTGCTGAAAAATGTTTAATTTTTTTGCTATATCCAATTCTATAATATTCGCTCCATTATTCTTATCGTCTATATTATCTTTTTCTTCCGTCTGATTGATATTTTTCCCACGTAATCTTTTCGTAAGTAAGTCTACTTTGGCCTCTAATTGTAAATACTCTTCTAGTAATTCTGATTTACTCAAAGTGCTCAGTCTTTCCGCATGAAGGTCTTCGTATGCGCTAGAGAAATTTTTAGATAAAAATTCTTCTTCATCCTCTGGAGAAGAAAAAAAGTAATCTTCGTCAGAATCAACGCTAAAGCTGGAATCTCTAGTACGAGGTGGTGGAGGTTTCTGAAAAGTAGTAACTCCAAAATCTGTAGATGTGGCTATGGATAATTTTTGATCAATATCAGGCAAATCGCTATGATCGTTCATAAGAAATTGCGTTGTATTATAAGGTGCTCGGATCTGTCTACTAATTTTTAAAACTTTTCCCATGGATCTACAACATGGTTTTCGTTGAAAACATGCTAGCTGTTTTAAATATGGTTTTAATTTTTTATGCTTAGATTTCCCTCTACGAGTCTTCTTTTTCTTCGTAACTACATCTAAGCCATCCTCTTGCATTCCAACATCTTGCTCTCCGCTACCACTGCCACTTTCAAATTTACCAGATTTTCGAAGCAAAGATTTAGGCCACTGAAATTAAGCAGATTAATCTTCTATACATATTCTAAATATAACGTATTATGCAAATTTCTTTTCTATGTATCTATAAAATATTATTTCGGAGAAATTTATTTAGCGTGATATATCAAATTATAATACTATACAAATAATTTTACAAATTCATCCTTACTTAATTATATATAAATTTAGTTAAATTTTTCACTGAAAATTTTCCCTAATTTCACACATATACATAATTACATCGTAATATTTAACCAACAAACAAATAAATAATAAATTATAATTTTACATGGTAATTCAAAATTTGAATAATCGATTTAAAAAATTCGATAATTAATCGATCTATTTTTCAAAATATTCAATCTTATGGAAATAATGATATTTTAAACGAGATTTGTAGAAGAACAAGGATAATCATATTAAATATAATATATATCATTATTTTTATTACAAAAGAAGAAAAATAGATGAATTTTTATATCATATATTAGTCAATACTCACGTTTTTAACGTTGTAACGGGGCTTACTATCAGCATTTTCGCCGATAGATCGCGACACTTGCCTTGAAGACAGAAGTGATGACGTCGCAGGCGTCGAAACCTCTTTAACGCCCTTCGCGTCGTGTACTCCGATCTCTTGTATAGCGTCCGTCGCTTTTTCCAAATTCTGGTCCTCCATATTCGTTATATTAACCAAAATCGGTCGATTTACGGTGGCACAAGTACTCATCACCGTTAAAAGCACTATCTTATGCACAGCAGTCTTCCTGTTATCACAACTACGTTTCGTACGATTTGACCGTAAACATCGACTGAATCGCCATGTTTGATTTATCCGTGATTCTGTGCGATAGCAAGGGCGACGTGCTAACGCTTCGATGCTTGCTAAAAGAGGGCGCTTTTTCTCCCCACTATCAAACGTTTCTACTTGTATTCTATCATGTTCTCCCTCCTCTTTCTTTTTCCCTCTCTCCTTTATCCCTCTTCACCCTTCTCTCTATATACCTCTCTCTACGTCCGCACATTTCTCTATGTGTTTTTTTCTCTCTCTCTCTCTCTTTCTCTCTCTCTCTCTCTCTCTCTCTGTCTCTCTCTCTCTATTGTACGATCTTCCTTCTTCTACGTTCCTTGAGAAACATGTCTTGCTATGTTTGTACATTTCTCGTTTATACTATATATGTTTAATTTCATACCCCTTCGAATTTATATTTGATCTATGTAGGTTAACTTTCGATAGGAATTAGAATTTCATACATTTAGGTTGTTTTATTCTAACAATTTTCTTTTAGGTGGAGTGCGAAACTTTCTGATTAATAAATCGTTCAAGGTATATTATATATATACATATATACATGTTATTTGCATAATTTGAAGTCAACCTTGCTTTGTCTCTTTGAAATGTTTGCCAAAATTAGCTAACATAAAATATTTTAGATATATATATGCAAATGTCAACTATTTGTGTATTTTAAAGAGCATTTCGCATGTGAATTCAACCAACACGATCGATATTTGCACGACATTGTTCCAGCCGACTCTACAAGGACTACAAATGCAATTATTTGTTATTGTTTTTAAAGAAAAGCACATGAGAGATCCATAATATCGTACGAAAGCAAAAGCAACAAAAAAAAAGTTTGTTGAATTTTATACTCACATCAGTGACAAAACAGCAGAGAACATTTTTTAAATTCGCGCGTGCGCGAAACTTGTAAGACATATTTCGAAAGAAAAAAATTATCATTAATTGAAACTATATTAATATATACATATATATATCAATTATATTTGTACATAATTTATTTGATTTTTAACGTAAATTTATTAGATCAATTTTAGAAGCATTATAATTGAAGTATAAATGAATTAATAAAGGGAAACTATATAATTTGTATCTGTTTATTTTGTTATTTGTATGTAAATATTAGTACATAAAATTTTAATTAGTATTCTTCGTATATTTTAATAATCGCGTGTATACAGAATAATATCAATTAAATGAAATTTTATACGCGTTGGAAGCTTTAATCTTTGTAATGTTTACACTTAAGATGATTAAATCTTACTAATAAAGATGATCCTTGTTTTTAATCTAATTAATGAAAGAAGCATTGAGTATAATTCCGCAATACTCGTAGTTTTAAATAAGAGACTATGCGCCAAGCATAGAATATGTCAAGCATCATAATAATTCATTGATATTTATATTCTACTAAAGAATATATATCATCACGGATAAAAGCATTCAAAACACATTTATCCGGTTTCTATCCTTCTTACTAAAATATTTCGCAAAGAAGAAAATTTATTTTATAATTTTATTATGTTAAACACGTGCATAAGAATGATTGTCGAATAAATAGGGATCATTATCAAATCAATTGTAAATGAGTTTTTCTCTCGATCGTTGTAACATTTATTTTAATCATCATTATTATTGTTATTTCAGTAAATTCGATTACGATTCGATGCAAGTACGGATGAATCATTTTACTAAAAAAAAAACATGAGAAATAACTGATTTATACGTAGTTACTATTTCAAGCTAATAAAATTTTATATGCAATCGTGCAATACAAAAATCTTTTTCATAAATATCATCAATAACTAGATCATCGCATGTGCTATATTGTCTAATATTATATTCATGAATCATTTTTTGAAAAGAAAATGAACAGTAATCGATTTGTATGTAATTATTATTTTTATTATTATTCCAAGGATACGAAACTTTATGGCTTATTTTTATGCATATAACAAGAGCTTTATCATGAACATTATATAATTAATTATATCAACGAGTCTATACATATTTATGGAATTTATTTACATCGTTCAAGAATTTGTAAAAAAGAAATAAACGATCGATAGTTTCGTTAGATATACGTTGATAAAGTATTCTACTTTTTATCGAGAAGCCTTGCTGATCTAATTTTCTACGACTTGTAAGAAGGAAAATAAATCTATTTTCATGATTTTTTGCTTTTTTCTTAACTTTCATTAGCACACGTCAAAAAATGAATCAATTCATAGTAGAAAATCAGAAAAACCGTTTCGGCACGAGCTACAGAGTATTTATTTCGATCAGATGCAGTCATTTTTCGAGATATTTTGTCAATTAGATAAAAAAAATCATAGTTTTGAGATACGGATTTCATAATGATAAGAAATTTGTAACTTTGATAATTATCCAGTATTCGATAAAATTCTTTCACTTAAATATTCTAAAAATGATCGTAGATTAATCAAATGTAATTAAAAATAAACAACCAATTTTTTATAGTAGATACCAGGGAACAAACACTCTTTCCTCTTCTCAAGTACAATCGAATTTAGATATCGAATATTATATATAAATAATAATCGATTAATATTTCTTTGCCAGGTGAATATATACGTCTCTGTTTGAACACTTTAAGAAATACCAAGCTTGTAGATTCTCTATTATGAATTATTTATGACAATTGTCTAATCGACAATGTATTATTGTTTTTATAATTGCGTATATATATATATGTATATATGTATGGTAATGTAACCATATATCGTTTCATGTAAATGTATATATGTATATGTTATGCATATGTATAATCGCATGCGCACACATATACATATTCACGTTTAATAAATATATACAAAGGTTAATCGTCAGCTCATTAGTTGGAATATGCATATGTTCGAATGAAAAACACGTGCGGGAAACTGTTAAGATAAAATATTGAAAGGATCTAGTGGTATGTATCTTAGCCCATAAATAAAAAAGTATATTTTCACGAGTTATAACAGAATATCAAATAATGTCCGACCTAATGTATATTTTTCTTTTCAATAGACGATTATAGCAGAGAGTGGGAGTACGATTGCAAACTACACAAGAGTTTTAATGTACGAACGAACGGAACACACACGTACACATATACGTGAAACACGAGAGATTGTATAGTTCAAAGCAAGCCCAAACAGATTAAAATCGATTTATGGAAATGATGAAATAACGTAATACAATAAATTTAGATTTCAAGGATTAACGATTTACATAAAAAGTCAGTCGTTTTCTCGAGTGAGCTTCGCAAAATTTGCAATCAATTAATCAAATTGCTAATCAAATTCTTTTTCATTCAATTGATTCGTTTCATTAAATGATGCGACCTTAAACAAATAAATGTATGTATGTATGTATATGTATATATATATAAATATATATTACCGGTATATTTTTAAAATAATTAACAAATTACGCTTTGAAAATTTTGAATATAATTTTCTCGTAGTTAACAAAAAGTTTTTAAAAATTACACATAGGTATAACATATGCCTAATATATATATGTCATGTACTATACGTATATGTTGTAAAATAAACAGATAATTGATAAAAGTTCTGTTTTATGGAATTAATAAAAAAAAAAAAAAAAAAGGTAAAATAAACGTATGATAAAAAATATATAAACGTGAGCGTGTAACATTCATGAAAAATGTAAGTATGAATATTACATGTTCTGTTCCTTGTGGGTTGGTAGTAAATGGTGAGAGAGGGAGAAGAAGAATGAGAGAGAGATAGAAGAGGAAGAAAAAAGAGGGAGAGGGAAGGAAGGAAAGAGAGAAAGAGAGAGAAGGAGAGTTGTTGCAGTGTCGTCGAGAAACTCACTAAACGAGTCGGTTACGAAATTTAATCGCTCGGTGAGCGAGGTTATAAATGCACCATGTATATATTGCGATGGTTGCGTGGCTTAGATGTTAGACGGTGATCAAGTTAGAACAAACTTTTAAAACACGATAACACGAGTATGCCGAAGATGGTATAAAAGGGAAGGGTCACGCTAACTTGCTACCAGCTGATTGTGCCGCGTGAAAGTCTATGCACGTAGTAATAGTAGCAATAGTAGTGTAGTAATAGTAGTAAACATATCTCGTACCAATTTCGTTTCATTTCATTTCATTCGATTCGATTGATTTGTATTTTTTCTGTTTTTAAAGTGTCTATTTTTTCATAATTTAGTTCCACGCAACTGGAGAACACATATTCCTTATAAATGCATATATGTATACACATATATACATGTACGCATACTTACTTATATATACCGTTCGAAGCTTTTTACGATATTTTTTTTTGCATGCATCATCCATTGTTCTCGAATAAGAAGTCGGCATTGAAAAAGTTAAAGGGAAGCGCTTGAAAGAAGCACCGTGTTATCGATTGCACGTATATTTGATACTTTTCGACGAGAGTTTGTCATATATATCAACGGGTTAATTTTGGATTATATATTTATCTTACAATTAATTTCATTTTTTTCGAAGTACTTTGACTTACCTATAGATATACTATAAATCTATTCGATTAATTTCTTTTAAACTTAATTCTTTTCTACGTGTCTATATTTATGTGTATTTTCATTTCAGATCTTTGAATAATTTCTTCTTACATATTCTTATTTCACTTTGAATTAATCATACTTTCATTTGAACGAGGAATCGATTTTCCACTTCCGAGTTGTGTTTGTATCGATTCCTCTATCGATAGATATTGATTTATGTTGGAACCACGTTTGAACGTTCAGTAAATACTCGTTACATCAAGTAAATGGGTCAAACGTAAATTCATTATTAATTGTATCGTGCTTCATTGACACGCAACGCCAATTTGACCAATTAAAATACGATATCAAAAAATAATAATAATGATAATAATGATTGTTTTGTTCATCTTTACTTGAATAACCCGAATTAAGCTAGATTAAACTAATTGAAATAGTCATTTTGAATAACGTTTTATGAAGATTAACGATATGAATTGATCAATTCAAATACAACATCAAATAAAATTTAAATATGAAACACAGAAACAATTATAATAATAATAATAATAATTTTTGTTCCTCATTTTATTCAGTTTTACTTTTTAAGTCTGGTTAATTAGAGAATTAACTATTACAAAGCCCCGTATTTGTTGCGTTAATTGAGCACTTGATATTGTTTAATAGCATTTTCCATCCGTTTAACAAAATTAGCATAGGATATTATTGAAATATTGAATTCATATTGTAACAAAACGATTCGTTTTACTAATAGTTATTATTTATACTATAAGATTTGTTACTTTGTTGCTTCTTTTCGATATCAGATATAAAGTAGAAAACTAGATCGTAGAGGACAGCACTAGACATACAAGAGAATCAAGAACGTCTATAGCTGGACTACTCATCCCTGTTCTTGGAAATAAAAAAAAGGATTGCTTTGAATTTGATTTTAAATTTAAAATATAAATATACATCGTTTTCATCGATTTTTTTTTATTTTCATATATTAAATTATTTATAATTACATGTAAAATAATTTATCTTTTAATGAAGATAAATTTCCTTCGTTTTTTTACGAAATGTGTACAATTTCTTATCTTCGAGATAGTTTTTATTTTCAATTTAATTAGGATTTGATTGAAAATGTATTATTACTTTATATGTCATTGTTCGGTTAATTATTATAAATTATTAAACATTTTGATTTGATAAATAATTATTTATAATAATTTTAGAACGATATTTACGTACATACATAAATTTGAACAACAATTAAATTATTAATAGAATGATCTCATTTAATAATAAATATATTTTATATTTATTTCATAAATTTTATATTGACGAGAAATTATTTTATTATATTTTTCGCAACGTTATTTACTGAAAACACATGGACGGATTTATAGAGTAATATCGCAGAGTAAATATTCATGATAAGCGATAGCACGATAGTTAATAAAAATATTTGAAGAAATTATCTTGTCAAAGGATAATCGTCGTATTTCTCTCCAAAATCTACAATTTACTAGATAAAAAAAAAAGAAAATTGCAAACTAATGATAATTATGATTATCACCATTGTTAAAAATTTTTAATAATTATCATTATGAACATGAAGATGATAACACGAATAAATGATAAAATGAATGTGATAATATAAATAAATGATGATGAATGACGAATGATGAAATGAAATGACAAATTAATATTAATATCAAAAAGAGAAACGTGTCAGGAATATTAAAAATGATTTTAATACATTTTTTTATTTTAATTTAATCTACGAAATTTTAAGGTTGATTAACATCTCTAAAGTCCTTCGCGTAATACTAGACAAACAATTCATTTATACGATTTTTGCAGAATATGTGTGTGAAAACGCGTTGGGAGATTTTAAAATAATAAAATATATTTTGTCTATAATTACGTTGCCTCATCGTCTATGTGGCAGAAATAAATAAGCCAATGATTCGACTCTCCGAAAAAACTTGTGAATATTAGTTTTATACATACATTCACATATTAATACACATCAAAATTTATTTACATAAATACATACATACAAAATGTACTTATTTACATAAATACGGAACGTATAAACATTACATACATACATTATATATACATACATACAATACGTAGATAAATATATATAGAAGTAGTTATATACACACACATATATTTGTAAAAGAGCAAAGTTGCTAGTGACTATAAATATATTTGATCGTCCACCCAGGAGACTTCTCTTTGCACCTTGGTGCCTTTTCTTCTTATTCTTTATTTTTTCATCCGAATATACCATGTTCTCCATCTGCGTTCTTTGCCACAGTGACTCTGCTTATGTATTATATATATATATATATACGTAAAGACAAACTTTTAAAAGGGAAGACTCCAACTAGCAGCTGCTCTTGCGACAAAATGCGAGTTAAAATTTAGATCTCCAACTCTGTTATAGTTACGCAATTCTCTTTCTCTTTCTCTTTCTCTTTCTATCACTTTCCTCTTTCCGTTACTCCTCTCCTCCCTCTTTTTCCCTTTTATCGTCATGGCTAAACATCTTCGTTTCATGGTGAAAATCACGAAGAATCATCATTCTCAAAAGTAGAAGCTGAGATTCGATAATTTTATAGATTTAAATGTCATATTTCCTTCCTTTCACTCATTAAAATCTTTCGAAGATAAATTATTATATTTCATCGTTTAACCTTGATCGTTGGAGATTGAACGATTAATTATAGTTTACGTTTTTCGATTTGACATGAAAAAAATATTCTTTTCGTTTTGTTCATTTCTTGAAACCGCATCTATATTAATTCGATAAGATATTATTCTAATAGAATTTTAAATGAAACAGAGAGTACACGTTAAAATTTTAATTAAATAAACAAAATAATAATCTAGTAAATCTCAGTAAATTTTTATTTTTTTTACATATATACAATTTTAATCGTTTTGTGAAATGAAAAAGTAAATTTTGATAACGTAAATCATAAAAGTTTCATATTATCAATGTTAAATGGAATTGTATGTGTTTAGAAATAAAAATGCAATTTTCTCTCGCTTTATATTTTTCTTGTGTGTCTATTCGAGACGATTTTTATATTTTTCTTGGCGATACGTACGATTATGTAATATTTTTCCATAGCTTTTTTATTATCTTTACGTAAGTCGTGTAAATATCGATATTCTTCTTTTATTATTATTATTATTATTATTATAGAAAATATAGGATTCGTTAGAATAATAGCTATGTGCCAAGAAAATGAAAAAGGAAAATTATTAAATATGAATTTATTACTTTATTTACAATTATATTAAATCGCGTACAATTTAAATTAAACAAGATAGAGGTAAAAAAGAAAAAGTCAGTTCAACCATTATAATGTTTAACCTTCTCATATTTGTCATACTGATATTAAATTTATTACCGTCGAAAAAAATAACAAATTGACTTTTATCGAAACTGAAATAAATATTCAATTATAATTTTATTTAAAAGATTATTTAAACTTTTTATTTATTTCTTTCATTTTTTTTTAAATATTACAATTGCAATTGTTGAATATACATATATTAAAAAAAATGTATATATTAATTATTTATAATTATGCCAAATATTTAAGTATTTGCTAACTATTCTAGCTAAATATATATTTACTGATATAAAAATTATTATTATTTTTTTTTATTAACAATTCTCATGAATTTTTTCATTCGACCAATTGTTTACGAATTAATATTTTCAAATAGAGATCGAACTATCGACTTTCTTATAAATAAACAGTAATCGATTATTTAACAGGTGCTTCCCTCTGTTAATGGTAATAATTACTATTAACTGAGATAAGTTAGTTTCAGTGAAATTCATCCAGGTGGCTAGATTAGTTCGACCGCAAATTACAAATGAACGAAACTTGGTCTGTGACAAGTTTCACCTTGTTTCTAAATCTTTAGTAAAATGGTAAGAATAATAAAAAAAGTTTAGTTAAAAACACAATTAACATTTGCATTATTATTTATTTATTCGATTATCAATTTATAATATGCATTCCTAAAGTTATTAAATAAAATTTAAATTTGACGATCACATGATGTTAAGAAATAGAAAGGTATTAATGACGTATTTTATATTATATTTTTTCGAAATTTAACGTTTCCTATTTAAAAATTTGAATTTTTAAATTATTTAAATACTTACGTACATGGAAAAATCGTTTATTATTATTTTCTATAAGAATTTCAGAAAATTGATTCTGATGTATAGGTTAGATTTTTGCATTGTATTTATAGTTTTAAGTGAAATTTATCTGTTGCAACATTGTGTAATGATTTCATATAATGTAATAGTGAAGAAATAATTAATGAAATAAATACTTCTTAATAATAATATAATAATAATAGTAATTTTTTAAAATAATTAATTAGAAGTTATATTGTCAATAGATATCAGATAATTTATAACTAAAATTCATATTAAAGTTAATTGTGCTTAAATAATTTATTGATTAAATATAACTGTAACTCGTGATACAATCAAGCAGGGAATGATTTCACATGAAAAACTAAGTAAAAAATGTAGATTAAAATATCCTGTATATTTACAATTTACTTTGTCTTAAATTTTGTTTATATTGATATTTCATATATTATTTCAGGCTACTTCGATGATAGTAGCAGGTTTAAGCATAGCCGCTATAGGTTATGCTGGACGTTATGTGCTTAGAAAGATGCCAGCTTTATCACAAACTATGACGGAAACTTTAAAAAATATGCCTAAATTGAATTCTCAAGTACTTATTTATTTTTTTTACTCATATCATATAAGAATGAATTTTACTTAATTTGTTGTTACATTGTATTTTTTATTTTTGTGCCAGTCGTTAGCAAACAGCAGATATTATAAAGGCGGTTTTGAGTCTAAAATGACCAAACGAGAAGCTAGTTTGATATTAGGAATTCCACCGAGTGCAAACAAAGCAAAAATTAAGGAACATTTTAAAAAAGTAATGTCCGTTAATCATCCTGATCGTGGTGGTTCTCCTTATATCGCGGCAAAGATCAACGAAGCTAAAGATTTACTAGAGAAATAATTTTATATATTAAATTAGCAAATTTTCTTTAAAAAAAAAAAAAGAAAAAATTTCAGCGTGTGTATATACTTGTAGAAATATAAACTATGTATTACAAATAATTTAATATCTATTAAATAAATTCTTCATATTGTACATTCATAGCGAGGTTACATTACAATTAAATATATACATTTAAGATAAAGTATATAATAGAATTAATAATTCTTAGAATAAATTTATGTCTAATTACAGATGTAAAGTAAACGATAATATAAAAAATCAAATTTGAAAGAACTATGTATTATTTAACTAAATAACATTTAATTGATATTTAAAATGTGAAAGGAACTATAAAATCTCGTAGACCATTTGTTGTATGATTACTTGTATTGCATACATCATACGTTCTTGTTATTATCATAATTCTTTTACAATAAAGTCGTTTAGATCTTCGGTCCAAAATAAGTCAATTAATTCAACTATATATTACAATGCAATCTTATAATATTCTAATTATAAATTTATATTTACAACATTACTAAGTGCTTATATAATAATAATAATAATATAAGTTTACTTTTATCATATCAATTTTGAAACATGAATTAAAGGACTAGATTATTTCGGTGGATATTGGGTATCCTTTTCTAGATACTATCGTCTTAACTTATTATCTTTTTGTTCAATTCGTTGTTGTGTAACTTTTGTTCGTAATTTGATAATTGTGCTACCAGGCAGTGATCCAGGTACTTTAAAAATACTCTAAGAAAAATTTAGAAATAAATATTCAAATTAATATATACACTCGTATAATTATTTTGACATAAGTATTTACAAAAATAAATATCTTACCTGCATGAAATCATGACATTGTAAAACAATACTATCTTTCGTAATTTCTTTAAAACATTCAGCCAGTAAAGTAAAATCTTGACAAGCTAATAAATTATCTTTGTTTCGTTTAATGAGGGTCAATGCGACACGAAATATTATTTTCGTACCTTCATAAAATAGACAATCCCATATACGCAATGTTGTCTGCACATTTCAAATGATTAAGTGAGTATTATTAAAATAAAAGGTATATTCTTTTAAAATTTGTATTTTTTTACCTCGATTGGTAAAACTTCTGCGAATAAACACACGAACCACTTAGTTGTAATCACCGGCCAGGGTAATCCTAAATTTGTTACATGTTGATAGATGTCCGGCATTTTTATTCTAGAGTGAGATTATAAATGTAGAATATCCCAATGTGTTGGCCAATAGTCTAGTTTTATACAATTCATAGAAACAGATTCTTATTCGGATTTAGAAAGAATGACTATGAATTTAATGACTTTAAATAATTAATGTTTATCTTACCTAACTAATTCTGCCAGTACATCTATGTCAGTAAGCAGTCCATCCATCGTTGGAGTGTAGTAATCAGGTAAAATCTTATCTATCAATACTTTTAATAACCAAAATGCTGTTTCCTCACTTTTAGTTACTAGTAAAAGCAATCCTGCAATGTAATTGAGACCCTAATGAAAGAAAAGCATGATATTATTGATTAGAAAATATTTTTAAAAATATTTATAATTTCATTTTTGTTAAATTGAAGCGTACAAGTAAAAAACTTACTTGACAATATCCCACAGTTTTATTTTGGTGAGCAAATGCCAACAAAATATTGTACAATTGGTGTTGTTGATTTTCAGTATTATTAAAAAAAATATTATCAGGAAATGTTCGTGGGAGATCAGTTTTGATGACAGAAGCAATTTCTGCGTTGTGTGGAGGTTGTAATAATTTTTCATAAAGATCTGGTGCTGCGTGTTTCATCTCGTCTCCTCCACTAATAGAAAGCCATACCTAGTATAGAAATAAAATAGTAATTAATAATTAAAGTTTTTGCAAATTAATAATATTTCCATGAAATAAATTCTATAAATTGGTAATAAATTCTTACCTGGCCTCTATATTCTCCTGGAATACCTTTGCGAACATATCTTTTTATCATAATACATCGTTGTAAGGATTTCCCTTCGCCAAAGATTTCTGCCCATTTTTTGGCACGTTTTGCAAGAACTTTAAGATATTCGGACATAAATTCTTCGTATGTTTCATAATCAAAATTTTGAGGTCGTTCAAAGCCATACTCGTCCACGTTACTGGAAACATAAAATATTTGCATTTTTCATGTGACAAACAAAATCATGAACATACACAAATAAACAAATATCAATAATATACATCCTACTAAATTAAACTAAAATATAACAAAATTGTTTAATATACTTAAGTTTGATCAATGTATAGATAAATCTATTTTTTATCTTAATAATACAATTAAAATATTTAATAGCAAATAATAAAACATAATAGAAATACAATGTTAATTTACTTACTTTAATTTAACAACCACTAATATAACAAATATAACCTCAAGAAGTGCAGGTAAATACAATGAAAAGAATATAAAGTAAGAAAAGAGTTTAAAACTGACAATGTATCGATTACTTAAATATATGTATAGAAAAACAAATGTAGAACGATATTAAACAATTAAGAAACGCAGAGCTTTAGACACACTCACCTAAAACATGAACTTGCCATACCCTAAGTACGACGATAGGTGTCAATTTACAGCTGTAATATATATGTATATACTAAATCATACTCATACAGATGCACAATGATTCACTAATATATATAGATATATATGTGTATTACCAGAATCGTTTCTACATTTTGCAAAGCCCTGTGCAATATAGAAAAGTCTTGAAAGTTAGTAATGTTTATGAAAATTTTAAATGGAAAAATATCTTGTTAATTATTTCATTAAATCTAATATGAAAAATACATAAAAATAATTCGCTTACTATACCAATAATAGTTGGTCGTAAATTATATACACATATATATTTCTACATAATAATATTTTGTTTATAATAATTACAGTAATAATTTATATAATATAATTTAAAAAAAATTAATTTATTTCTTTTTTCAATGTTCATGCATTCTGCCAATAGCACGAGGCCCTGTGCCACCGCACAGTTCGCACATCCATGAATACGGCCTTGTTATTACATGTATCAAATATTCTACACCTTACATATAAGCATTAGATAAATTCTCAAATAAAAGAGAGTGTACAGATAAAAATGCATTTTTCAAAATATTATTTATTAAGAAAGGATAGAGGTGTAGTTTTTCGATTTATCGATAATTTATCAAAATAAACGATTTTTTTATTCAGTAATAATTATACTATTTCGTAATATATAATTTTATCGCTTGAAATTATAAAAAAAGAAGAAAAATAAATATAATATATAGATTATATCGTGTGTTGAAAAAAGAAATGTATTAATATTAGAATCAAAGATAATAAAGATTCCTCGAAGTGCTATATTTGATAAGCATAATATATATAAATGACTTCTGAGAACTTAGCGTTATATATAAATAATATAATATATTACAATTAATATTAATCGCGTGCGCGCGTAATGTTTTAGAATTACAGAATAAGTATTTTAATTTTATTATAATTAATTGAATTTATTTTTTAAAATTGTATTTAATGATATATACATATATATATATATATATATATATATATATATTTACTATAATAATTATTCTTAATTAGTTAGTATAAATATATTTAAAAAAAAAAGATATAAATCGATTGTAAAGTCAAACACAAATCGTTTACAATCGTGAGTTGTGTCGATGTTCGATATTATGATACCACATGGTAACGGAGGTAAAATGGCGTTAACTGTCCCCTGCGTTGCTGGTAAGCAATTTCTTAATGTTTTCATAATAATTCATATTTCCTTCGAATTTGAATGATTAACGTTTAATTACTTATTTAAGAAAGATCATTTTTCCATAATATACTCGGGTTATTTATTCTATTTCATTTTCAATTACATGACATCTCGCAATTCATTCTTCCAAAATGCATCATGCGGTATTAATTTACTCAACTACTCTCTGATAATTATCTGTATTATTTATTATCTTTAACGATATATGTATCACCTAAGAAAGAATTTCTTTTCTGTTCTCATTTAAGAAAAATGTTAGAAATATGTTAATTTATCTACACATGCATTGCATACGAGTTGCATATGTATAACCTTGCTTTTTTTACTATTTCCAAGTAAATTCTTTCTGTATTATTAGTTTAACCTAATTCGTTCATTTATTTTACTATCGATTGTATATATATACTTTAAATGTTTTATTTAATAATTTAGTTTAATAAGATTAGTAAATAGTTTCTAATATATATATATATATATATGTATATAAATATTAAATAAATATTTGGAAAAATAAGTGTTAATTTGTATTTGAAACTTTAGTACGAGGTTCAACTGGTATCAGTTTGGGGCAAGGGCCACCTTCCTATGAACCGGTGACGACATTTCCTAAAGATGATAGTAAATTATGCAGAGTTATGTTATTTAGTCCAGATGGACGTTACTTCGCATGGACCAATGGAACCTGTGTTAAAATCGTCCTTTGTAACACATGGAAAGTTATCAAAGAAATTAAAAAGCCCAAAGTTAGTGCTATACGATTTTCCAGTAAGGGGACATATTTTATGACGTGGGAGCCATACACCGGTATTTTATATAATATTTAAAATATCTTTTACTTTTTATCTTATTAAATTACAATATTCTATGTTTCTTAATGAATTTCAGCAACATTAAATAATCCTCAAGGATCTCCTAATCTTTACATATGGAAGACAGAAAGCAATGAATTAGTGAAGAGTTTTGTACAAAAAAAACAGAGTGATTGGTAACGTATCATTTTTTTTTAAATTAAGCACTTTATATTCTTTAATGTCTTCCAACATTTGATATGCATATAATAGCACAATTAGTTTCTTTTTTTTCATTATCGTATACCTTTATTTAAGAAAAATCTTTAAAAAAGTTTGTATTAACACGTTCTTAACCACGTCACCCATATATCGGTGACGGATATGAATACGGGGAGTCCCGTCACCCAGACATTATGTTCTAACGCATCGGTAGTCACATTTGGGCTCCGCGAGAAACTCAACCAAATCATGATGGGCGACGAACGTGTTAAAAAGACATTTTTGTTAAGCATGACATATACATTACATCTCTAATTTTGGTATATATTTTCATTAAACGATATTTTCTTCAATAGCGATCGCTACGAAATTTTAGATCTTTTTTTTATTAGCATAGTGCTATACGAGTAATAATATATTACAGATTTTTATGTATGATATGCAAAATATATTTTTTTTTAACTTATGATATAATGCCTATACGTATGTCTCAGTAACGTTTTGCTTAAATTATTCTTCTCTATTGTTGTATGCTATCGTACGATAAAAAGAAAACTTTTGCTTTAGGATGATACATTATTTCACATTTCATATTTACGTGCAATTTCTTCATTTGTGTTGCATCCACTTAGGGAGCCTCAATGGTCAAGCGATGAGAAAATCTGTGGAATATTGATGGGTGCAGATGTCATATTTTATGAAGATGCCAATTTTGAAAAAATTGTACACAGGATAAACATAGCCACAGTTGCTAAATTTAGTATAGCGCCCAATAATGCTCCGTACCACATCCTTTGCTATGTGCCTGGTAATTCATGTCATGCTGATGTAACATTAATACATAAGTTAATTAAATTCATTGATAAACGAATAATACGATTACAAGCAAGCAAGAGTATTTTCATGTTATGATTCATTTATTATTTTTGTATTTAGAATTTTTCATTTTTACAATCATCTAGATTTTAATTGTTTATATTCCAAATCACTCATTTAGATAAATTGAATTTTTTTAGGAAAATCAGGTCAACCCTCGCTCGGTAGACTATTCCAGTATCCAAAGTTCCAATCAAAGCAAGCTCTGGCTAATAAAAGTTTCTTCCAGGTAATATTATGAGATTATATATTATGTATTTATGCGATGTAAAAATGTTTTATATAAACATAATTTTGTATTACTAGGCTGATAGGGTAGATATTTATTGGAATCAAAAAGGAACAAGTGCTTTATTAATGACCAGCACGGAAATGGATAAAGCTTCCTATTATGGAAAACAAACTTTACACTACGTTAATACAAAAAGTGAAACTGCAATGGTCATGTTCAGTAAGTTAGATTAGAAATATTATTTTCCTTACACGTTTTATATAGATTATTGTATTATAAATCATTATTACAAGTTTAATGCATGCAACAATTTCTCATTAAATATATTTTGAATACAGGTAAAGAAGGTCCTATTCATTCAGTGCAATGGTCTCCAAAAAATACTGAATTCTGTGTTGTTTATGGTTTTATGCCTGCTAAAGCTACACTCTTTAATCTTAAATGTGAACCAATATTTGAGTTTGGTGCACTGCATAGGAATAGTATATATTATAATCCCCATGGAAACAATATCCTTTTTTTTACTTAAAAAAGCTGTTTATTAAAATGTTCTTACTTAAGAATTTCTATTTTATAGATCGAAATGAATTGATTTGTAGGAACTCTACTTATATTATATTATCCTTAACTACAGTGCACTTATGATCTTAGCTGGTTTTGGTAACCTTTCTGGTTGTATTCAATTATGGGATGTTGTTAATAGAAAACTTATTGCCGAAATCTCTGCATCTGATACTACTCTACTAGAATGGTCACCAGATGGTGAACATTTTATGACAGCTACCACAACGCCTAGATTGCGAATGGGAAATGGGTGAGTAGTGATATTTAAATATAATTGTTACATTCATTAAATAAATATATTTGAGCTAATATATTTATGTAGATTTAAATTGATATTTATTTTATTAATAATAATAGGTTCAAGATATGGCACTATAGTGGAACATTATTATATGAACGACCATGGAATAAACAAGAAGAATTATGGGAAGTTCTTTGGCAAACATTTCCTTCTGACACATTTAAAGAAAAACCGATTAGTTACAAAGCTGTAGAAGGCATCGCGCCAAGTCAACCGCAAGGTAATTTTATTATTATTTTATTATTTTTATTATTATATATTTTTTACTAATATATTATTTTAATTATTTATTTATTTTAAAATTTTATATTTATACAGCTTCGAAACAAGTATATAGACCACCTTCCGCTAGAGGACAAACTATAACTTTTAAGTTACACGACGATGAAGAGTTTGGTTCAAAACCCACTTCAGATCGTAAGTGAAAAATTATGTTATATTATTAAATATTGTCCTTTTTTATTTTCTTTTTTTTTTCTTATTGTTTGTATAAATAATACTAATACAAATTTATAGCTAATCCATCAAAAGCTGCCTTAAAAGCAAAAAAGAAACGCGAAGCAAAAAAAGCTAAAAAAGAGTTGGAGTTACAAACGAGCATAAATTCAGCTACTAGTGGGATGTTTTCTCACACAAGTAATCCAACTACCAATGGACAGATCTCAAATAATTCATCAAAAAATCAAAGTAATGCTGTTGCATCTGAGTCAGATCTTACGGAAGATCCTGAGAAGCAAAAGAAAATAAAGAAACTTAAGAGCGTAAGTAATTTATACATCTGCAAGAAATATATAAAAGTAATCAAAATAAATATATATCTCGATTGTAATGTCTGTTCGTCTTTATTTTAGAAATTAGATCAAATATCAAAATTGAAAGAACAGTTGTCAGCAGGGAAACAATTAGAAATCAATCAATTAGAAAAGATCAAAAAGGAAGCAGAGTTAGTAAAAGAACTGGAAGAACTTATTTTGTGATGAATTGCTGAAATATTTTCAGACAGAGACAGATTTAAATAATATATTACCTGCAAATATTTCTCACAAAGAAGAGAAACAATCTTGATATTTGTTTCACACTACGCTATCTAAGAGACACGATTAAGTCAAGTAAATCGGTTTCTCTGCAAATGGAGTAATGGGAACAATTTGAAATTGAGTTGGTGAACTCTTAAGTCAGTTTACAAATTATTGTGGTTTCTCTAAATGTGAAACAGAAATTGCATTTGTGAATTGATATATAAAT
>NW_014569586.1:997346-1011649 GCF_001313835.1 Polistes canadensis
TTTTTCTTTTCTTTTTTTTTTTTTTTTGCAAAAAATTTACTGCATGTAACTAATAATAAATAAATAATAAAAAAATGAAGAAAGATGATTTTAAGAATAATTATAAAAAAAAAAATGCTAAATATTGTGGTAATAGATAAATACACCTATTGTAAAAATAATGGTGGAAAAATGTAAGGGTGAGTTTAAGATTAAAATTTAGCGGGGAACTAGATGCCGCATTATGAGGACGGCGCTTTAATAGAACGAATTTCAAGCGACGGACGCAAGGCAACGTAGCGCCACGAGACTGAGAGAGTCGTGTTTACAGATTCGCGCAGTAAGCTCCATAACGTCACGTCAAAAAGTGCAAGAGACTAAATTTCTATTTACCCTTTACTATGTAAAGGTGCGTTAGACGTTAAAGATCAAGAACGGACAAAAATCTAACTCTTAAACTGTTAGATACGATAATAGCGATTTAAATCTACGTGATATCGTTAGTTCGAGAAGAACGTCGTTAAATTGATATATACGGGAGTCTCATTCGTTTAATATACCGTAGTGGCAATCGTTAGGATGGTAGCCATTTTGTCCGGAGGTGGCCCGGTCGAGTGAACGGGCGAAAATAGGTGCTCCCTGGAGCGGGAGGTTTGTCTAAATACTTTTAACTGATCCTTAGATCTAACGATCTCACATTTAAGACAATCTTACTTCTTATTAAGAAGAATTAGGGTGTTAAGTAAATGTTAGAGGGGGGGATCTTAACTCTTTAAAACGTCGTTCGGGTAGTTAGACTTCCATCGTCTCTTTCTTTCTCATATTTCCTCTCTCTCTCTCTCTCTCTCTCTCTGTCTCTCTCTCTTTCTATCTCTATTTCTCTCGTAAGTATCAACGTTCTACGTAATTCTCGCAGCAGATACATAAAGTTGAATTTCCAATAGAAAACTCATGAAAAGGGAAGCTAATTTATTTTCCTTTTTCTTCCTGCCACTTCCCCTCGCCATCAAATTTCCTCCCCCTTGATCGGTCTCTCTCCCTCTTCCCCTCTTTCTCTCTCTTTCTCTCCTACCCTCCTAGAAGGTCGGCCAAAGAACCGGCTCGTCGTCGGCGAGTTCCATCTTCCTTGCTTAGTTCCGTTGACAGTTCGGTAATTCAGAGATACACCCCGCTTAAAGAAGGATAATAAATTATCGAAACACGACATCCTTTTTGTTTTAGTCATATTTAAGAAGTGAGTCTCTTTATTTTCCTTTTTTCACATTTTCTGCCTCTCTCTCTCTCTCTCTCTCTCTCTCTTTTCTGCCTCTTACTCGTCTTTCCATTCGATTCGTTCAACTTCGTAATATCTCGAGTATCTTCCACACGCACATTGCATCCATTTGTCTACAAATGCTCGAACAACAATTATTTTAATTTTTTGTCTTCGTTTAATCCAAAATTAGTTTTCTTTTTTAATTTTTTCGAGATTCTATTTAATGTCGTACGATTCGGAGATTAGCTTTTTTTTACTTTTTGTCCTTCATGCCGACTATATCTTTCTCTCTCTCTCTCTCTCTCTCTTTTTCTTTTTCTCTTTTCATTGTATGTATTATGGGTGAAGATAAATTTACAGTATATACTTTCTATTGAATTTATGGAAAATGGTCGTGCATCTTTTTTGATTATTATCATTCTATTTTATAATATTCTTTATTATTATTATTACGTCGTTCATAGGAGTTTATTCAGTTGTGATTTTGCACAAGATTGTACGATTATTTATTGTCGAATTTTCTGGCAATATTTTTTCTTTTCTTTTTGTTTCTTTATTAATTTTTTATCTTTTTGAAAGAGAAATACTTACATAACGTTATTTTCAATTTTTTAATTATTAATATTCAAGGAAGTGATGTTTTCAAGTGTTATTTTAAATTGCACTTTACGTGCAATTGATTATTTTTCATTGTACGACTTGGTTGTATATCTTTTTAAATATGTTAAATCAGACGTCTTGCATTTTTTATAAAGGAGAATTTGTATTATTGATTTAAGTGATTTAGATTCTTTTTCTAGTAGATGCGATTGTGAAAGTAAGAATTTGTCTTCTTGATATAATTTTTGTTACAGATAATGTAGATATTCTTTATCGAATCAAGGCCTTTAGGATATAATTATATTTAATGTCAGTACATGAATCGAGTGCTTGTTATTGGTGGTGCAATCGTTGGACCAAGAATTATTAAAATAATTGGAGCCTAGTGAACAGCAAGAAAATGACAATTGCTACAAGGGGCCAGGGGGTAGGAATAGACCCTCCCGATAGCCAGCAGAGTTCACAGGTATTTTATATTTAACAATGATTTAATTACTTATTATTAGATTTATGCATAAACCTATCAATAATATCGCAGATAAAGTAATTAGAATTTTTTAGAATATGCAATAAAACATGTATTATATTGTCATATTGTTTATTTACAAGTTTATATTTAAATTTTTGTATCCATTGCTCAAACAGTTTGGTAAACATTTTCTTCGACAGATGCATAGTCCACCTGGTTCACAACAATTAGCTGATTCAATGTCAGGTCTTCACCTCGCAGAAAATGTGGTACAAACTGAGTGCGTCAACGATGCTATAACTTCTGTAGACGACAGTAATCAGCACCTTAGAGAACCTGATTTTCCTATCTCTAAACTGAACATACTTCATGAAAAAATATCTAGTTCACGATGGGTTGTCCCAGTCCTACCTGAACAAGAGTTAGAGTGCCTCTTACAAGCTAGCATTGAGCTTTGTAAAAAGGGTTAGTAATTTATATATTTGAATATTTCCAGCTTTCAATTACATTTTCATTGGATTTTATTTTGAAAAACTCTTTAGGAATTGATGTACAAAGCGAAGCGTGCCAGCGTTTCTTTCGTGAAGGGCTTACAATTTCTTTTACCAAAATATTGACAGACGATGCGGTAAATAGTTGGAAATCGCACATTCACAACTATATCAATGCGAATTGTGAACACTTAGTGGAACTCTGTGTTTTGAAATTAGATGAAGATTGGTTTCCATTACTTGATTTATTAGCAATGGTTTTTGATCCAAGTAACAAGTAAGTTTTATCAATTTTATCGTTATGTTCTAAAGATTGTCTACATCTATTATTAAATGTGTATATAATATATCAAAATCTTTCACAGATTTCATACATTTAATGCAGCAAGAGCATCTGAAACTGTTCCTCCTGGAAGTAATATTCCAGACGAGGAACTTTATGCGCGTCCACCTATCGAGTCGAGAACACCTCGTGGGTGGCTCGTAGATTTAATAAATAGGTATTTTTTAATCTATCATTTAGAGAATCTCGTATTTTACAAAATGATTATTATTCTTATTCTTATTTTCTTTGATGATGTGTTTTAGATTTGGAAAGTTGAAGGGATTTGAAATTCTTCTATCAAGATTTCAAAGTCGTCGTAATTTAACTGTGCCAGTTATCTATGCCCTGATTAGGCCTTTTGGTTTATGTTATGAATTACTGACAGTTCATACAATAATTAAATATCATATGCCCATTGTGGTAAGTATCATTGTTATTTTTAATTAATCTTTATTTTTGTTATTATGCAAATATTTAATTACATTCGTTAACGTAGGAAATGATACCTGTTATTTTGGACAATTTAACTGATGATGAATTAAAGAAAGAGGCTAAAAATGAAGCAAAAAATGATGCCATATCAGCCATAATTAAAGCTGCTAAATGTTTGGTATCAAGAGTACCACATCAAGAAGAAATGATAAAAAACCTGGAGATACTGAGATTAAAAATGATATTGCGACTACTACAAATATCTTCCTTTAATGGAAAAATGAATGCTTTAAATGAAGTTAATAAAGTTATTACAAGTGTGAATTACTATCAGCATCGTAATACTGCTGTCGAGGAAGAAGAATGGTTGACTGCTGAACGTATGGCAGTATGTATCTCAATTCTTTCTTCATTTTTTGTGTTGTATATAACATTTAATTTTTGTCTAACATACAAATTTATTTGTTTCAATATTATAGAAATGGATTAAAGATAACGGAGTATTGGAAATAGTTTTGAGAGATTCGCTACATCAACCACAATACGTAGAAAAATTGGAAAAAATTTTACGATTTATCATTAAAGTACGAGCTCTAACATTAGAAGACTTAGATAACATATGGGCAGCTCAAGCTGGCAAACATGAAGCTATTGTAAAGAATGTTCATGATTTGTTGGCTAAATTAGCTTGGGACTTTAGTCCCGAACAACTTGACCATCTATTCGAATGCTTTCAGGTATTATTATTTTTATTACTATCTTTTGAAATATTATTTCCATTAAATATCATGATCGCTCAACTATTGTTATTTATATTTCAGGCAAGTTGGAAAACTGCTAATAAAAAACAACGAGAAAAATTATTAGAATTGATTAGAAGACTTGCAGAAGATGATAAGGATGGAGTTATGGCTCATAAGGTTTGTTGAATTATCGATCATAATTAAATATATAATCTGTGTTAATAATGGTTAACTTTTAATTGGTATATTTATTAGGTGTTAACACTTTTTTGGAATCTGGCTCATTCGGATGAAGTTCCCACTGAAATAATGGATCAGGCATTGAATGCGCATGTTAAAATTTTAGATTATTCATGTTCGCAAGAAAGAGATGCACAAAAAACAATCTGGTTAGATAAATGTGTGGAAGAATTAAAAAGTGGAGATAAATGGGCTTTACCTGCTCTTAAACAAATCCGAGAGATTTGTTTGTTATACGAAGCAAATTCTAATCCAGCTCATCAACGTAGCCATAATTTACATTATAGGTATTTAAAGAGTAGATTTTTGTGTCGAGTATTTTGATTGAGTGATTTATTTATTTTTAATTATTTTTTCAGACAGGATGTTATAGAACGTTTACAGCAGGACCATTTAGTTGTAGTACTTGTAAGTAACAGTTTAACAAGTTATATGGACAAAGTGCGTCAATTGGTAAAGGAGAATCCAGACCTTGATCCAAATACCTTTGTGCCTGATGGTCGATACAATCATATTATGCAAGTGCACGAAAGACTTAATTTTTTGCGTTTTCTATTAAGAGTATGTTGTGCTCATATGTCTTCTTATTTGCTTTAAATTGAGCTTATTTCAACATCAACAATATTAAATATTATTTCATTTTCCCTTCCTTAGGATGGTCAGTTATGGTTGTGTGCAGAACAAGCCAACCAAATTTGGCAGTGTTTAGCCGAACAAGGTGTATTTGTATCAGATCGGGAGGCTTGTTTCAAATGGTTTTCTAAACTTATGGGAGAGGAACAGGATCTAGATCCAGGAATAACTACAACCTTTTTTGAAAATAATATACTGCGATTAGATCCAACGTTGCTTACTGAAAGTGGTATAAAGTGTTACGAGAGATTTTTTAAAACTGTTAATTCTAAACAAGGAAAGTTGATACTAAAGAAAAGAACATTACTTATGGATGATGTTGATTTGATCGGAACTGATTATTTGTGGCGGGTATGTGAATTAGTTTAACATCCATGTATTCATTAATTTATTTTGTTGTTTTTTTAAAAACTCTATCATATTTTCAATATTAACAGGTGGTAACAAATAGTCCTGAAGAAATCGCTAATCGTGCTATAGAACTTTTAAAAGAAGTAAATACTAACTTAGGACCACGTTTGCAATCATCCGCGTTAGAATTTCATGATGATTACATAGCAGAATGTATGGATAGATTAAAAACCCATTATGATACTGTATCTGCCTTAAGTAAGGTTTATCTTGGGAAGAAAGAAGAAAGAGATGAGCAAATGTCAAATAAAATTAAAGTGGAGGCTATAAAAATGTGTCGCGTAATGAAAGTGTTGCAGGAGTATATTAACGAATGTGACTCCGCATTTCCAGAGGAAAGAAAAATATTGCCATTGCATAGGTAAACATTGTGTATATTTTATTTTTGAATCATTTTTAATCGTTTATATTTACATATATCGTTTTATTTTATTACAGAGCAGCTCGTGGGAAACATTTGTCTCTTATAATTAGATTTCCAAATCATATTCGTAATACGGATGATATTGAGATATATACACACAGCAATGACACATTGGCTTCATTAAAACGTCAAATATTACGTCGATTGAAAGGGAGAGAGATGAGAGAGATTGGAACTAACGTAAAACTCGATTTATTCATTAATGGTGAAGGCTTAGAACAAGCGGATGATAGAAAATTGTTATCTCAAATTCCACTTAGAGATAAAATGGTTTGTATCTATGTTATTATTTTATATTATGATATTTATGTTTTCGGTATTATTATTATTATTATTATTATTATAAAGTATAAGTAAATAAGATCATATAAATGATATTATTTTCAGCTATTATCTGCAAGATTAAGTCAGATAAATAGTAACCTGCCTAGTTCTCCAGATAGTAGTTCAGATAGTTCTACTAGTTCTCCTCATCATCCTTACGATGGGCCCAATGTTGAGAACAGTTTACCCGGAGTGGTAAGTTACTTTATTTTTTTTTGCATATCTATTTTTATAAAAAGAATTGGCTTTCCTATGAGTAGTTTCTTTACTTACTTTTAAAAATATTTTTCAGGTCATGTCGCAGAGGCCACAATGTGTGAATTTTTTCTTCCAATTAGCGGATCTTGGTTGTACATTACAACACGCTCAGTTACGTGATGGTGCTCGAAATCTTTTGCAATTGGTACCACCTGATAATTTGACAGTGTCAAGATTACAATGGTTTTTTGGTCATTATGAAGATGATGAAACTTCACAAAGTCCTCATTGTAATGAACATAATACTACAGTAGATTCTTTATTTTTTACTGCAAGTCCTAGCGAAGTTTTATATAATTTAGAGGTTGGTAATTTTATAATAAAAATCAGATGATTCATTGTTTAATATATTTTTTGTAGATATTAAATAATATAAATAATATTTTCATTTTTAGGTGTTATATGCATTGTTGATGCCAACCCTTGATGCTCTATCTGATAGAGCACTTAAATTTCAATTTAATTTTATTAAAAGCGGCGAAGTAGGGGTCATACTTGATATGTTAACGAAAAATAAATTTTTGCCAAATGCAGATGAGACTACCAAACGATCTGCATATTTGATAGTGTTTAAACTCTGCAAATTTTTATTAACAGTAGTTGGAAATGTAATGGCGTGCGTATTGGATACAGTTCAAGCTGGGCACTCGGAAAATCATAATAATCATATACAAGATAATCAAGATCCAGTGACAGTTTTAAAACAAGCTTTACAAAGCATACCTAATCAAACCACGGAATTTATGCTAAGAAGTATTGCTACGCGTTTAGTTAAGCCATTGTCGCTACGAATGTTCTCTGGTGGAACGGATTCTGATAGATGTCATCAGCTTTTTATGCTAGCGCTATCGCGAGATTTACCTGATGTGGCCACCATTCGTGCCATAATTAGATTAGCCTGGGCTGCATCAACTGGAAATTTAAACAATATTAATGCATCCATCGAGAGTCTTCATGCGATGCATGAGCTCAATCAGAAGGAACAAAGATGTCCTGATAATAATGATGTACTAGGTAAGTATATTATAACATGCAAAGTTCAGAATTGTAAAGGAAGAAGAACAAATAAAAAGATGTTTATTCATTCGTGAATATAAATATTTTTTTACAGTTTGTAAAGAAGCATTGGAAGTCTTAACAATAGCTTTAGCGCTTAATTCAGCAGCATTCGATGTTCTATTGAGAGAAAAAATGTGGCAAATGTTTTTAATAGATCTTGTACTACTTAGTACATCGAGAGCGATCAGAATTGTGGCAGCAGAGCAATTTTTCCTAGTGTCGACATGGTGCCGCAGTGGAAATCCACCAGTGTTATTTACTATTACATTACTCTTTAATGTTTTAAATACTACAGTTATGGAAAATTCTAAACAGTGTCATGAGTATTTTCAGGTAATTATAATTCAATTATGATATTTTATTGATATCGTTTGATAGAAATAATATTCATTTAAATTTGTATACATTTCAGCTCTTATGTAGATTATTAAATTTTGCACATACGTCAGGATGTTCTTTCTTAGCTGTAGAAAACTTATTAAATATTGAAATAGCTTGGTTAAAACAAGTGAGAGATAGAGTTAAAGAATCGGGGGAAAGTCACGTTGATGAAGCTGTTCTTGAAGGTCATCTTAGTTTAACTAAGGAATTAGTAGCCTTTTTGCCTGCTAGTAAAAAGTACGAAATAGGATCTGATGAGAAACATGGAATCAATTTAATAAAGGTAGAAATAAAAAAGTTATCATAAAATTTTGAATAGTAATAACGGTATTAGATATAAACAACAAATGTATTATTTCTAATGAATATATTTGTTTATATTCATTTATCTATGATAATTGTAGGAGTCATCTAAGGAATTTGTAGCTTTCTTGTCTGCTAATAAAAAGTACGAAATTGGATCTGACGAGAAACATGGAATCAATTTAATAAAGGTAGAAATATAAAAGCTATCATAAAATATTGAATAGTAATAATAGTGTTAGATCTAAAGAACAAATGTATGATTTTTAATGATATATTTATTTATCTATGATAATTGTAGGAATTGGTAGAAGATTTTGTCTTCCCTGCATCACGTTTAATGCTGCAACTACGTAGTACCGGAGAATTAAGTTCATCTCAAGCTTGTCCAGTGTGTACTACTCCTCAGTCAACCAGCGCAGCCTTCGAATTACTTGTAGCTCTTTGTACAGGTTGCGTACCCAACATGAAACTTCTAGTCACGATGCTCACTGACATGTTTTATTCTGAAAGAGATGAGCCATTAATTGAATGGGACTATTTACCACCGGTTGGGCTTAGGCCACTAAAAGGCTTCGTAGGTTTGAAAAATGCTGGAGCTACATGTTATATGAACTCAGTATTACAACAATTATACATGGTTGAAAGTATTAGAGTTGGACTATTAGCTGCTGAAGGTGCAGCAACCGATTTAAACGAAGATTTTTCTGGAGAAGAAAGAATTGAAGGAGAACAAACAATAGAAACTAACGATAATGATACCAATGAAGAAAAATGTGGAGTTGACGAGTCAAGGAAAGAATATAATATTGGCATTTTAAAACAGGTTCAAGCTATATTTGGACATTTGGCTTACAGTAAACTACAATATTACATACCAAGAGGTCTTTGGAAACATTTTAAGTAAGCAAAACTGCTTGGTCGAAAATAATTGATTTCTCATATATTTTGTTAAAATGTCTTTTCGCAAATGGTAACGTTGTTAAATTTATGATTTATAGATTGCAGGGCGAACCTGTTAATCTTAGGGAACAACAAGATGCAGTGGAGTTTTTTATGAGCTTGGTCGAAAGTTTAGACGAAGCACTCAAAGCTTTGGGGCATGAGCAAATAATGAGTAAAATACTTGGTGGCTCATATAGCGATCAAAAAATCTGCAAAGGTTGCCCTCATAGGTACCTTTTTAATTCTTATATTCTTCTATTTTCGGTAGACTATAATACCATGTTCTATTACCTCCAGATATTCCAAAGAAGAACCGTTCAGTGTGATTAGCGTGGATATAAGAAATCATAGTAATCTATTGGATTCTCTTGAACAATATGTGAAAGGTGAACTATTGGAAGGAGCCGATGCTTATCATTGTGATAAGTGCAACAAAAAAGTATTTAATTTTTTCAATTCATAATGATATTTATGAATATATAATATGTAATATAATATAATTATATAAATCTTTGAATAAACTTATTTATATGTACTCTTTTATTATGCTTTCTTTTAGGTAGTAACTGTGAAGAGGCTATGCGTGAAAAAACTGCCACCTATTTTAGCGATACAGCTAAAAAGGTTTGAATATGACTATGAACGAGTTTGTGCTATTAAATTTAATGATTATTTCGAGTTCCCAAGAGATCTGGATATGGAACCTTATACAGTCTCTGGGTTAGCCGAATTGGAAGGTGAAGTCATAGATTGCGATTACGAGGAATCTATAAAAGGAACTTGTACGAAGTATCAATTAACTGGCATCGTAGTACATAGTGGCCAGGCTAGTGGTGGCCATTATTATTCATATATTTTGCATAGGTTTGTATTATAAATACATACTTTATTTATAAACCAGTAATCACATTAATATTTCTATTAAAATATCTGTATTATTATTATAGGCAAACTGATGGTACTGCTAGATGGTATAAATTTGATGACGGAGATGTAACGGAATGTAAAATGGAAGAAGAAGAAGAAATGAAATCGCAATGCTTCGGTGGTGATTATTTGGGCGAAGTATTTGATCATATATCGAAGCGAGTGAGTTATCGTAAACAAAAACGATGGTGGAATGCATATATGCTTTTTTATACCAGACTAGATATAGAAGAAAATTCTTTAATGAAAAGTTTCAATGAATTGTCATTATGTAAGTATTAATTGTCATATTTATATAGATTTATATATTCATTAATATAAATACTTAATCTTCTTGTGATATATTATTATTGAGACACATGTGAGACTGTTTTATATATGTATATACTACATGCTTAATTACTAGTAGAGTATTGTGTTAATTATACTTGGTCTGTTTTAAGTATCCTACAATATTCTAATTTACAAATCTTCATTTGTTTTATAGAGTGATGTAAATTTAATATATTATAATTAATTATCTTTACAGATACTAAGCTAGGTGTAATGAAAATGCCGCAAGCTATTGAATACAGTGTGAGAAAGCAGAATATTAAATTTATGCATAATCGAAATCAATTTAGTGCTGAATATTTTCAATTTATTAAAAAATTAGTCTCTCCTGATAATCATAATATTAACAGACAATATCTTAACGAAAAACCCGTAAGTTTTTTTTATCCAAAAATTAATTTATTATAATATAATAAATTTCTTGTGGGTGGAATAAGAATATAAATTAAAATTTGATCAAAACAGGATGAAGAATTCTTACTTATATATTTTTATCCGTCCAACAGAAAAATATTTTTAAAATATAAAGAAATAAAATTCAAATATTAATGTTAATTAAACAAGACAAAATTGATTGCAGAGCCCAGAAGCAGAAGAGTTGTCAATGTTGGCAGTACAATTAGCCTCAAGATTTCTATTCTTTACTGGTTTTCATACTAAAAAAACATTACGTGGTGCAGCTACAGAGTGGAATGATATTTTATGTCATCATCTTTGTAGTAGTAAAGCAGTACGTTCTTGGTTTGCTCACAATGTTCTTCTTAATCATCCACATAGGTACATAAGTTAATTAAAAAAAAAATATATATATATATATATATCTTTTGAATGATTTTTAATACTAATGGAAATTTATTATCCTTAGATTTTGTGAATATCTATTAAGTTGTCCTAGTACCGAAGTACGAACAGCTTTCGTTAAAATTGTGGTGTGTCTTGCACATTTTTCATTACATGATGGCCCATCTATGCCTACTAGTATAAATTCACCAAGTAAGTATTTATACAAAATGAAAGTATCGATAAATATTCGAATTAATATGTTAATTTTTTAAATTCTATTTTTTAACGATATTTTTGCATTCTTACTTGTAATAAATTGTTTGCACTGTTATTGAAAGAATTTGTAATATATATAATAGATATTTATTTAAGTACACGTATACTTTTCACAGATATACTTGTGGAACCTACTACAAGACTGAGCGATCATCTAATGCATGCAGTACTTTCGTTACTCCAAAGAGAAATTTCCGATCATGGTCGGCATCTTCCACATTATTTTTCATTATTTCATATGTATGCTAATTTAGGAGTGCAAGAGAAGATGCAATTGCTAACGGTAAATCAATTTAACTATGTATTTTATAATAAGTGATATGATACAGTCCTTGACAAATAGTTAATTGAATTTCTTTATTTCAGCTTAATGTTCCAGTTACATTTATGTCAGTTGCAATTGATGAAGGACCTGGGCCAGCAATAAAATATCAATATCCCGAGTTGACTAAACTTCATCAAGTTGTTAGCATGTTGATACGTTGTTGCGACGTATCTTCAAGAACAACAACGAAAGATACACCTTTACCAAATCCATATGGTGATCCGTCGTGCCAGTCGGGTTATTTAATGCCTATTCAACCGCAGGCAGCTGAACTTCTTTTTGTTGAGAACAGGTAATAAGACTTTATTAATTGTTTATTTATAATGATTAATATAAAACGTTAACAAACTGTTACTTTATTTCTTTTTATTGTATTAACAGCTATATGAAAAAGTTAATAGAAGATGCTAATGTTACCGAAGATACTACCAAGTTATTACAATTTTGTTGTTGGGAAAACATAACTTTATCGCGGACAGTAATTAGTGAATTACTTCTACAAATAAGTTTTGTTTACGCGCACGAATTAAGGCATCACACGGATCTTCTTCTTGCTATACTTCTTATGGAAGATAATTTGCAGCATAATCGTATTTGTATAGCGCTTCAAGGTAAATATATATTTTTGTTAATAAAAAATACTTTTACGTATCTATGATATATTTATCAATTATTATTTAACAGGTTTATTCGAAGAAAGAGAGGGATTATTTGACATAATCCTGAAATCTAAAAATCAACAACAGAAACGAGCATACCAATGTATAAAGTGTATGGTACAATTGTTTAGCAAATGTAGAGCCGCGCATCGATATTTGTGTCACTCGTCCGAATTAAAACGAAAGTGGATGCACGCGGTCGAGTGGCTTCACGATGAGTTAGATAAAGTAAGTTAAATTACTTTCATTATAATATCGGATTAATAAACATATATAAATATTTATATTTATTTATTATTGATTATTAATTATTTTTAGAGACCATATCCACCGACAGCACCCTATACACTACCATACAATAATTGGTCTCCTCCAGCACAATCCAATGATTCAACGAATGGATTTGGATTAGAACGTAGCAATAGTGCTAAAAAGACTTTGGAAAAAGCAGTAGTTTATTGTTCTGAAATGGAACCAGAAATCGAAGATACCAGGGAAGATTGCGTAGAAGAAGCAGTTAACTATCAGTCCCAAGCGAGAGACTTGTTACGATCTGGTCGTAGTGTAGTTTGGGGATCTGCGTCTATAGGGTAAGATATTTAAAAAATTTTAATTTATTTTCTTTATTGTAAAAAATACTTTTCATATTTTCATAAATATATGTTTTAACATGTTGACTGCCACGTCTGTCATTTATGACTGTTTTTTGCATGGGACCACGAGGTTCATCCTTCAGGGTAAAACATGTAAAACTTGAATAGCATTCAACGTGTTCAAATAAATAATATTCATTAAAGTGACAGTATTTAATTATATATTTGTATTATTTTGATGTGTTATTAATTTTAGTTATCCCGAAGTTTCCGTAATACAACAAATGCAAGAAGATCAGCCACAGCCTGGACCATCTCCAGTTCACACACCTCTTTTAGCACATCAAATTCGCACTCCACATAATTGTGAGTCCTCCCAAAGTACAAGTCAGGATCCATAATGAATACTAAATATCGACCTTCTATTGAGTTGCTGTCTCAGAGAAATCATGTCACAATCTTTTAATTATTACTGTGCCAGCAGCTTGGTGTTGAATGGAAAACGTATGTACAGATATAATATACTTGAAAAATTGTTTCTTGTGATTGGACTACGCGAACTACTATTAATCTGTCAGTTTCACTGTGGGCAGTTACTTTACATTCGTATATGATATGGCATCATATTTTGCACTGCAAGAAATTAGGAAGATGATTTCGTTTGAAGACAGAATATATGCATGTTAATTGAGGTAAACTCTACAATCGATATCTTTATTTTCAGTTCATATGATTATTACACATTTTTTGTGTCTCCTCTCTCTAACACACCACATACACACACATGTTCACACAACTTACACGTACACGTACATGTACACATACACGCACACCAATGCCGTGGATAATAAATTTCATACAAACGACGTTTTTTCTTTTTAATCGATTCTCGAAGCCGTATGTATATTATTTAAACTTATGTATATTGTTTTATATAAAAAGGAAAAAAATGGAAAAAAAACCAAACCAAAAAAAAAGAAAAAGCAAAAAATTTTATTCACATTCAAAACTAATTGATCGCAAGTATAGCGCCCAAAATTCATTTTGTTAGAAATAATAATAATAATAATAACAATAGTAATAATAATAATAATAATAATAATAATAATAATAATAATAATAATAATAATAATAA
>NW_014569586.1:1011784-1015631 GCF_001313835.1 Polistes canadensis
TGACGCGAGAAATGGATTATGTTTACACCTATTTACAGGACATTCCAAAGATATTCTTGATTTACACATATCCGAGTTACTAATAATAATGATAATTATAATAATAATAATAATAATAATAATAATAATAATAATAATAATAATATTAACAATAATAACGATAACAATAACAACACAACGGTGTTGTACAAAGAAAAATTCAAAGTTTATGAATTCAATTTGCCTCAATGAAAACATGCGAATTCAAATTTAGGAATACAATAAGATTGTATAAATGTATAGCGAATAGTGTTATGGGATTTTGTCTCTACCGAATATACAAGAAAAAAGAACGATATAGTAGATATCACGATTATTTTCGTGCGCGCTGCGTGGATTGTTAATAATTAATAGAAAATAATTTGGTTATACAACGCGCTTTGTCACTTATTAAAAAGAAATGAAAAGTAAAAAAATTACAAAAAAAAAATATTAAAAAATAAACCACAAAAATACAAAACCATGCGGATTTTCAACATTGACATAAAAGATTTTAACGCTCCAAAACTTGAAATACATGCATACATACATAATATTTTCATTGTCGCATAGTTTTTCGGTGTCAAAATGAAGAACAAATTTTTTTGTACTTAATCTCAAAGAATAAAACAAAAAAAAGGATATAACGACACACATTTTGCAATGACAAAAAGTTGAAGGATTAACAAAAAGATTTATATATATATATATAAATAATATTTAAATATATATATAAATTATCAGAGTTCAAATAAAAAGTGCATACTATCATGCCGATAATCGTCGTCCCTTTATTGCGCTTTATTATTTCAGTTTAATCGATTTGAAAGAGTTGTGCCTTGAATATACACTGTACGACTCCATTGTATTTTTTAGGGTAGACTTATAAGAATCAAATTGCCGATTTTTAAGCGTTTAATTGGTTATTATTATTATTATTACATTTTCTGTAAATCTTAACTGAATCAAAACAAAAGAAAAGAACGTAAAAGAGTGAAAAAAAAAAAAAAATAAAATAAAATAACAAAATAAAAAAAGAGAGATGCAACAAGGAAAAAGAAATAAAAATATAAAAGATGATTTGAGGGAAAAAATATCGTGTTTATCGATTTGTAATAAAATGTGCACTAGCAGCTGATCTAAAACAGGAGAAACAAAACACAAAAATGACTAAATAAACTTTCGAAGGGACGTTAAAATATTTAAACGATGTAGAACTAAAATTGACCACAGTGGTAATTGAACATTTCTTCTTTATTCTGTTATTGTTGTTGTTGGTTTTTTCTTTCTTTATATATACGTATTTAATTTTCTTTTTTGTTTTTTATTTAAAAGGTACGAAAATATATAATAATATTCGACGGTAGAGACATTACAATGGTATGCGAGAATCGAACATTTATTAATTTATATTGTTCTGATATACACACATAAACAATGTTTTCTAAGCAGTTTTAATTAATTATCTCTGTCTACATGTTTTTAATTGTCTATTAAAAATCTTGATTAAAAAAAACAAACGAACGAACGAACGAAATAAATAAATCAATTAATTAACAATCAAACAAAATAAACATCCAAGAACTTAGGTGGTTTGATTAAAAATCGTATTAGAATTAAAGATAGAATTCCAAACAAACAAATAAAAAGTAAATAGATTAAAAAAACACGAAGTATTAGGAATGAAGAATAATTAAGTGCAAAGAGATAAAATAAAACAATCTTGATTTACTCACCAACTGGCCATAGTTCTGACTTATTAAGCAACACTTGTTTTATATAGATATTATATAAATAATATTAAAAAATAAAAATTAACAAAAAAAAGAAAGAAATAAATAAATAAAGAGAACTAAAATGTCATGTAACAAGGATGAGAAATAGAAAAAAAAGAAAGAAAGGTATATGTATACATAGAAATTTATGAGTAAGAAATGCAGCAAGAAGAAGGAGTATGTTGAGATACCAGGAAATAATAATAATAGTAATAAAACAACAACAAAAATACAAGAACAACAACACACGACATATATTTAAATAATCCTTTCGTATTTATCAATTGTCCAAGAACTAAATAAAACAACACACAGCGTACTAAATTACGTACTAGCTTCAATCGGTTAATAAATAAATAAATAAATAAATAATGGTACCTAATCTTATTCAGATATGTACATATACAAACTGCTTTTTATATGTGATAAATGATGTGAAAAGAAAAAAAAAATTTATTATATTCCTATTATACATTGAAGATTAGAAAACGCTATTGTAAATCTTGGTTTTTGTACACAGACTGTATTGCTAAGTTCTTTTTTGTTAATGAAAAAATGTAGTCTATAATTATTTAATATTTAATTGTATTACTAAATATATATATAAGCGTAATACACATAGCTACACACATGCATTATATACACACACACACACACAAATATGCATCTCTTGTATCATATATATAGTTACTTTTCCGAATTGTCAAATGAATAGATGGTTGAATTGAAAAAACAAACATTTTTGTGTCGTCGATACACACGAGATTGTACCGCATTTCTTATATTGTACGCGTTATACTGTGTAAGAGTATGAGAGACGGACACGAAAAAATTGTATAAGAAAAGGGATCACACTTAAAAAAAAACACACTCATATACATACAATCATGCGTATATATTTATACACACAGATACATGCATATGTGCGTATACACGGGATAATTAAAAAAGAAACTCCTACAATACGATTTTGAGGTCGGTAATAATGAATTATTGTGAACAGAACAAAAAAAACGGAAAACAACAATAATAATTAATTAATTAATTAACAAACAAACATAATATACCTTTCCATCGAATGAAAAAAAAACAAAAGAACAAGAAAAACATACACGTTACATTAAACTACTATACACACACGCACACACATAAGTATACATATATATATATATAAAACGGACAAATGTGCCGAAGAACGCGTGTTTAGTTTATCGTGAATGAAAAATAACAAAATGGAAAACAAGTCGACTCGATCGTCTAACGATCAAGACAGAATTATTATATAAAAATGTCCCTTTTTTATTAAACATAAAAATAATAATAATTGAAATAAAAGAAAGAAATAAAAGAAGAAAGTGAAGAAGAAGAGCAAACAAACGAACGAAAAAATAAGGAGAAGAAACATTCTCGTATTTACGAAAAACTAGTATAATTTAAACAAAAAAAAAAACAAAACGGATTTTACGGAGAGAACTTTATATAATATTATTATAATTAAATATCCGTAACGCGATATCGAAATAATTAACAAAGTCAGATACGACAATTTTTCTCGTCGTAAAACAAAACAAAACAAAATAAATAAAAAAGATTCGATAGGCGTCATACAAATTTTTCGAAAAATCAAAGGCAAATGCGTATGGATGGAGGAATGTTTTTCTTGAAATGAACAAAAGAAAAATAAATCGAAGAATAATGGATTAAACTTGAGTGTAACGAAAAAGATAAGCAAAAAAAAATTCAAATGGAAAGATAAAAAATTGTAGCGATAAAATAATTCTCTTTCTCGGACATTATACTCAAGTTTTTCATTTTTTTTTTATTTACGTTAGATATTTGTTTAATGTAAATCTTTCACTCCTCTGTCACCATCATTATCGCTATCACTCTTTCTCTCATTTTCTTTCTCCTTCTCTTTCTCTTTCTCTTTCTTTTTATCACTGTTTTTTCATCGGCGTTTTTTTAGTTTTAATTTAATTTAAAGCACCTATTATTATTATTATTATTATTATTATTATTATTATAATTATTATTAATATTATCATTATCATCTT
>NW_014569586.1:1015871-1017620 GCF_001313835.1 Polistes canadensis
TTATTATTATTATTATGAACTCGTTAACTCGGTCGACTTTCTCTAGTCAGTAAATTTAAATAAAAATGAATGAGCGGTTAAACCACCGAATCGACTTCATTTACTAGCGCTAGATTCGTTTATACGCGTGCGAACGTTTAATTTTTTAATCATTGTTTATTTTGTTTCTGTTTGCAAGATCAACGATCGTTAACGATTTTACTGCCCTTTCGTTGTGTCATCGTCGTCATAATTTTTTTTCTGTTAAGAGTTGAAACAGTTATGAGCGTCGACAAAAATGTTCTAATTGTTTTATACATTTAATCATTTTAACTCATATTGTTTTTTCAGTTTTAAAGAACTAAACCCATATAGGATAAGAATCGTCAGATTTGTCACGATTTATAATATTTTGTTGATTCAATTTGTTTTAATCTTTTTTTTTTTCAATACAATTCGCGAATTTTCTATACAACGTATTTTCGATTATCGCATTTCTCATTTGCCTTTGAAGTGTCGTTTAAAACTTTCGAGTAAGACTATTTGCGAAAGGAGATAGGAGAGGGTATCTTCAAAACTACCTCGTATTCAGTATGTGTATATCTTTACGTGTCTGTATATACATTGCTCCTCTCTTCTTTTCCTATCCTCCATTTTTCTACAATCCTCTCAACCCCAATTAATTAAACCTACGATTTTTTATTTAACATATTTTTACATTTGTTACGACCAGTTAGTCTACTGCGCGTTTTGCTTTTATTCAAAACTGAAGAAAAAGGATTTTTTAAGTGAAAACGTTCTTAACAATATCGAATTCTATTTTTAATGAATACTTAGGACAAATATTTGTTGCTTTTATTATATCAGATTAATCATCGGAAACAAAAAAAGTTTAACTAGCGTTGGGTATTTATAATTTTGTTAAGTTCTTGTTTTTTTGTCAACGTCAATTCATAGCAAATAAAATACGAGGGAGTGGGTTGAAAAGTTTTGAATTTCGAAAGAGAAAAATATACTTTTTTCTTTTTTGAGAGTTATCAGAAGTAAAGCAAGTACAGAATAACGTTACATCACTGCATATTTATTAATGCACATTTATTTTTTAATCGTTCATGAGTGCCATGCGCGATCGTGCTTTTTCTGTTTGGCGTCTAAAAGTACAAATGCATTAGACTGCTAAATCGAAAATAACTACACGTTCGGTGTATTTTCTTATAGTATAACAGAGCACTATCGCATTGTTAGACATTTTTCGACTAAATTTTTGCAAAAGTCACTGTATTCGAACAAATGCCATTTTTTGCATGAAATAGGGAACAAAATCAGTGCTCGTGTTGCGACGAATAACGAAAGGAGAATGAAGAGTAATGAAAGAGCCCCTAACGACGTTCAAAAAATAATTTTCGTTAGATCACTAAAGTCAGCAGTGTGGCAACAGTTAGTGAAATGGATAGGTCAATCTGTTCGAAACAAACAAAAAAGAACCAGGTGCTGTTGACTCTCAAGATAGGCAAAATGTGGATAATTAACGTATTTTAGTTTGTTTTTTCGTTTTATTCAAGATCGTATACTTAAGTCATCAAAATGAAATATTTTTCAAAAAAATGGTTTCAACTACTAAATTTATTTTGCCTTATATTGTATCTCAATAAAAACGATAGTAATTTATTTATTTGTATATTAATTCGGGTATTTTCGCGATCATTCGATTGATTCCGTACGGCATTCATCGGGCACATCTATTTGTATACTGTGTCGTTCTTTCCGACC
>NW_014569586.1:1019270-1022419 GCF_001313835.1 Polistes canadensis
ACGATTAGCATAAAAGTTAAATCATGGTCAGATTTGAAGGTATAGACTCCGTAGCTTGTTAATTAATTGCAATTCGGTTTAATTCAATTTAATTGTAACATAATTTATATTGCAATATGTATTATTGTGTCGTAAAAATTGTCTGAAATTATAAAGTTTTATTCTAAACCTAATATTTTATATGTTGTTTAATAAATAAACTTCTTATTTTCTTAAAAAAAAATAAAATGATATTTTACCAGATCGATTGTAAAGATATGGGAGGATGGAATAACTTTAATTTCACAAGCAACCAATCCGAAAAGATACTCAATACGCTGGAGTTTATACATTGCGAATTACCAAGCATAACTACATTACAAAATGTGGTGAAAACACTAGGAGTAGAAGAAACAAATACACTGATCTTTCAATCTTTTAAAGACCTTGGCGATACACTAAAAAGAGAGCATCTTCAAGAATTTTCAAATATAACAAAATTAGTTTTACTCCGAAACGGTTTAACAAATATTCCATATGATTTGTTTTCGGATTTATTCAAATTGGAGTACCTTGATATATCTGAAAATAATATTATACTACCAAAAAATATTTTCGAAAAAACAAAGAATCTTAAGCGACTGGAATTATATGGAAATAACATAAAAGAATTCGTCCCTGGATTATTTTCTGATTTACTGTATCTAGAGTATCTAGATCTAATGGGAAATTTATTAGTAGAACTCGATGCCGAAGTATTTAACGATCTAATATCATTAAAAAATTTGAACCTAGGAGTAAATATGTTAAAAACGTTACCGCAATCAATTTTTCGTAAATTAAAGAGGTTGGAAATAATTGATTTGTCTTTTAATAATTTAATCTCTATTCCATCAAAACTGTTTGATCAAAATCAAAAATTGCGACTGGTAGCACTTCATAGTAATAACGTACCTAAAATAAAACTGCCCGAAAAATTTTTGTCGAATTTAGAAAAACTAGAAGAAGTCATTTTGAGCAATAATAGAATCGAAAATCTAACAGAAAGTCTTTTCTGGGGTTCATCATCATTAAAATATATCCATCTGAATGAGAATTTTCTTAAAACTTTACCCCAAAATATCTTTAGAGGTTTACAAAATGTTGAGCTACTCTTAATAAATAACAATCTAATTGAAACTCTTCCTGAGGGAATTTTTAAAGATTTGGGAAAATTAAAACTACTCGACTTGTCCAAGAATCATATTGTTTCTATATCAAGGTACATTATTATGCAATTTATGGAAGATTTATTTGTTATYTAWTTTTTTTCTAATATGAATATTTTGTAGAAATATGTTTGAAGGTTTGACATCTTTGACTGAACTCAACATGGAAAGAAATCATTTGAAACATATCGAACATGCGGCTTTATCAACCATTAGAAATCTAACAATTGCTAGGTTCTCTCATAATGAGCTACAGTTTAACTATGCACGTAAAAATCAGTCTCCTTTTTTTTATAATTTTCTTCTCAAAGAATTGCATTTATCGTATAATGACATACAACATTTCTTTTCCCATTTCTCGATAAATAAATTCTACTTAACATTATTAGATTTGAGTCACAACAACATAAATACCATATCGGTAATTATCATATTTTATTATTCAAACATATATTCAAGTATTATTATTTTAATTAATCAAAGTGATTTAATCAAAAAAAGAAATAATTATTTTGACTTTAATAATAGTTTTA
Source organism: Polistes canadensis (assembly GCF_001313835.1). Lineage (NCBI taxonomy): Eukaryota > Metazoa > Arthropoda > Insecta > Hymenoptera > Vespidae > Polistes > Polistes canadensis. The sequence continues at coordinate 1,020,991 of NW_014569586.1, forward strand.
ATTCGGCTTTATTTTTTTTTTCTTCAACAGGCGAGAAAATTCATTTTTTCATCAGACAAAATTACAGTTGATCTGAGATATAATAATATAAGTAACATTTTGCTAAAAGATATCGAGAGCATGGCAAGTCATCAAACGGAGAAACGTGACGTTGTCATCCTCGTGCAACATAATTCGTTATTATGTGATTGTAACTTGTATTATCTCTTGCGTTATTGTAACAATGGTATGCCTACTACTGTTTATAATTACATTGATATAAGTGTWAAAAATKTAAAGTGTGTHCACACTAATGGAACGGAAGGGCCAGAACTTAATSAACTGAATTATACCACCTATGAATGTCCTGAACACGACTACTTTGATATTGCAGAGAATTGTCAATTTGGTTGTACTTGTAGTATGAGACCATATGACACAACTCGAATTYTAGATTGTTCAAACAGAAATATGTCTGTATTCTTAATCGACAYRRCAAAAGTAAATTTTGTRGGAAAGTATCCTTTAATATTAAATCTCACYGGGAATGTKTTAACGGAGATACCATCAMTTGAAGMTTYAAAACMAATAAACRTAACAGGTTTATTGTTATCTAATAACAATATTTCTCAGATAACGGTCGAGAAATTACCAAAAAATCTCACAGTGAGTTATTTTTTATTCTATTATTTTTTCTATCTGTCAATAGAGATACTCAACAATTTTTTCTGTGTTCTTCTGTTTTTTTTTAGTTATTAGAATTGCATAATAATAATATATCAAAATTCGATATACCCGTAATGAGCTACTTGTTTTTAAGGTCTTTCAAAAAATTAACTTTAAGTGGTAATCCAATAACATGTAGTTGTGATGCTGTAAATTTATTTGAATACGTAAAAGTAATGCGATTGCTTTATAAGGATCTAGATAATTTAAAATGTAAAGACCTGGATCTTCCTTTGTACAACATTACCAATGAACAGTTGTGTCCAACCGTTACTCCACCTCTAGAACTGAACTAACGAGTGGAATTGAATGAAACGAACACAGAGTTCTCGGCAGATTTCTAAARAATGTAATATTATAAGTATAGTGATCTTTAAGAGAGATCATTTCTTCTCATTGCAAACATGATTATATTGTTTTAGAAAACATACTAAAACAATATAAATCGGTGAGTGTTAAATATTGTCATGTTTCTTATTGATAAAATCAGGTAAAAAAAATTTGTAGAGAGAATGACAATTCTGTAACATCTCTTAAATTTTACTATGCTGTAATAACATAAGGAGTGAGTTAATTATTTATATCTTATTATTATTTTTTCACGAAAAATTATATACCTATATTTATTGTTATTTAATCATTATATATAATAACTTGTTATATTTTAATCGACGATGTTTGGTACAACGATAGTAGAAGCCTTTTCTATATATTTTGAAAATGT